>NW_013527693.1:0-160638 GCF_000836215.1 Papilio polytes | reverse complement strand
CTTTTTCGCTTGGCACAGGACAGGGTGAGATTCGCTGAGCTGACGGCCAACCTCCAGTAATGGAGAGGCATTAGAAGAAGAAGAAGAAGAAGAAATACTTGATAGTTTCTTTTATCTTTCTCTTATAGTTTTTCATAACACACATCTACAAATTTATGTGTTTACTATTTCTTTAAGATAATTATTTACAAATTATTCCATGTTCAGATAACAGCTTTTGTTTTTTTATTACAAAGGTTTTTTGACCTTTACAATCAATCATTTTTGCGTATCTAAAGTAGATCCCTTATAAGATAGCGGACCTATTAGTTGGAATAGAATCGCGTGGCGTCAAACAATTAGCATTTTGTGCAGTGCGGCAAGGCGCGTTTATGTTTTTTTTATTATAATAATGTTTTTGTTGCCACGTGAATTCGCCTGACATTCGACTGTTTGTACCTGTTAAATGGGCTTAATATACCGTTATCCAGAAATAATTGCGTATATTTTTTGGTACTTCAGCATTTATGATTTCGTTCATACGATATTTTTTTTTTATAAATTACTTGTGTTAAACACAGCTCTTTTTTGTACGAGGATAGGTTTAATTTAACTGAATTTTGATAAAAATGTTATAATAAAATTTCTTTTAAGACAAAATTATTTGACTGAAGAAAAATCTTCCTTAGTTATCTAAATCAGAGCGCTAAATATTTTGAGTTTTAGTTTTTAAAAATACGTAAAGTTGTGCTATATATGTTCTAGAAGTTTTCGTACATAACATATCAGAGAATATTAAAAGATACGATGTTAGCAGTTTTAATAAAAAATTGTCGATTTGTAGTCTATTTCAGTAGAGATATATCCATGTCGACGTAATACTTGCGGAGTGTAAGGCTCGGAATGGAACTGTAATGTTCCGATCAGCTCACCAAATGTCTGTTTCATAGGAAATTAATTCGGCAGTGCATGTATCGCTTAATAAAGCAGCTTGGAACTCGGCCAGCGCTCGTCGCTCGATGTGATTCTGTTTATTTTTATCACGACAAACTTTTTAATAATTTAATCTTTTAATAGATAAAAAAATGGAAGAATTAAAACCAAACATCTGTTTTGTATGAACAAAAACAGGAATTAAGGTATACGCCTTTTAATATATTGCAATATCTAGTTGAAGGTTTTTTGTAACGGCAAACTGCAATACGAAAACTTCTTTACCTTTAAAAATTTTCTTGAAAAAAAAACCCTACGCAACATTAACAAAAAAAAATCCAGTAAGTACTTGAGACAATCACTTACATTTAATATTTCTAACTTTAACTTACAGTGGAATAGTTGGTGTACTTTAAAATATGTATTTTAAAGTACGTAGGATACTTTCCAAATAATTTAGTTACGTAACGTAATTTTATAGGTATCTATGGAAAAGATAGTAGAAAATGTAAAAGAATATAAATTTGAAATATATGTTGCAGTTAGTTGTATTTTGAAAAGGCACCCGGGCTATGGGAATTAAAATTGAAAGGTTTCCTTGTATATTTGGAGAGAGTCCAAGTGCATCAAAATTCAAGCATCAGTAGACCAAGGATGTTCGGGATGTTGGGAAATAGTTTGCACATAAATTTAAATACAAAAAATATATTTTTCGACTGAAATACGTAAGCGAAAAAAACATACTGTACTCATATTTTTATAACATAAAACATGCGGTACGCAAAATAAAATGTAATCAAAAATCAATGGAATTGTCTACGCCGCGTAGCAATCTCGTAGCAATCTACGCTACGCTATCTATGTACTTTTTTAATATTTAAAATTTGTTTGTTTTGAATGATGATGGATATGATGATGGTCTTGATGATGATGATTACTAACATCAAAGATTAACCCATATATAATAAACTTGAATTTCTTTAGCAGAACAAAGCCAATGCATAACCTAGTTTTTAAAAATTTAAAATGAAAACATATACGTCTTTGTTACAAAAAATATCGCGTGGCAACACATAGTTAACTGTATAGAGCGGGGAAAACAAGTTTTATTTTTTATTATAATTAGTCAGGAATCACGTGAGATCGCCTGCCTCGATCAACTTTGGAACTGTTAATTGTGATAAAAATCAAAACTTTCTAGGAAAAGTATTTTTATTAATCAAAATAAAATTGGCATTAAGGATTAAATTTGCTATTTAATTTTTATAGGTTTTGAACTATTTATTTAACAATTAACCTGACATGACCTTGGTTATTAGATGTGTATACATCTGACCCCTCCCTACATCGAGCACCTACCAAGAGTCTCCCCCTAGCTGGGTTGTGGATAAACTAACATAGATGCCGCGGCCCGGTTGGGCGAAGGAGAACACCACGGGGTTTAGTGACCTGCCGAAATATAAGGCCGGGAGTCCAACACGAAATTGTCCTTGCTGCCTCCGTAGCACAGACGGTGCAGTGCCGTTATTAGAATGTGTATTTTAAATGTACTTCTAGCATAAACACGAACGACAACTTTTAACGTTAAAACTAGAAAACCTTTAATCGGCACGTTAAAGGCAACTCAATTTATAACACGCTCTAGGGCAGGTCGGGATTTATGTTCCTACGATTATTCGAACGCCTTTTAAACGAGTGCCGTCGGCTAAATAATGGGCTCGCTCGTTATCGAAGATACGCCAGTCTTAGAAGTAAATCGGTAGCTATTTTGGTATATTGCTACTGGTAGCGAGCGAAAATGTTTGCTTACTTATCAGGATAGTATAATGAAGAAAAAAATCTTCAATCATGCTATTATTATGTCAAACGAAATATCGTATATAGTATACCACTAAGAAATGCTACTATGACTTAAGTGAATATAATAGTTTAGCTTAAAAACACTGTAATAAATTTGGAAATAGCTAAGTTAGGTTAAACCGTATTTTTCGTCGAGAATCTATGGTCTTCTTTTTAAGATGTAATATCCGAACATCCTGTATAATTTAATCGTAGATATGTTAAATTATCAATTATTAAAAGCAGTGTAATTTTACAAATCTTTAGTTTTAAAATTAAGTAGACCTTTGTTGCAATGGTTCCGTTTTTAAGGCTTTAAAATCTCGCAAAAGTTACAAAGCACAAGACTTGACGGATTTAAACAATGCAAAAGTTCTTAGCGGACTTCCTTTAATTTCCATTGTTTCACAGCACTTTTGCTTTTTGCTTATAATGCTAATATTGCGGTAGTTAACAATTTAAAATACAAATTACTATGCATTAAATTTAAACACCAGAGAGCTTAATTATGCCACTGCGTAATTCTCTCAATGGCAATTAATGCGGACGGTTACTTTATTTTTTACTGGCGAAAATATAAGAAATCTGCTTTAATTTTTCCGAATTGGAATAATTAAGGAGCTAGGCTATTTGAGTCCTTCATATAATCTCTGGGTGACTTAAAAGAATGAGTATAATTTTAACGTTTTTGTGTGTTTTATATGCACCTTAAAATGAGCCAAAATGTATTCAAAACGATCGCATTTTTACTTTTAAATTAAACTGCCTGGTTAAAGTAACGTAACCAACAAATTAATTGCCAAAAAGCGACATTTAACACAGTTTCTAGTAACCGCTAGTCAACCTCGCATGTGACATAACGTCTGTTACCATGTTAAACTATCGCCGAAATTCAATGTATTATTTTATTAGCTTACGCCCGCGACTCCGTTTGCGTGGAAGTGGAAAAAACAAAAGTGAGTAGCCTATATGATCTTCTAGACTAGCCTCTACGTCTATGCCAAATTACATCGAGATTCGATCAGCCGTTTAGGCTACAAACTCTAACAGACATCCATCTATCTAAACTTTCACATTATAGTATTAGTAAGATAGTAAAATTACTTTCATTAATTAAAATTAAGTATTATTAGTATTAGAGCTTCAATTTGATTACCGTTATCAGCCTTTGTTTACTTATTGCTGGGAATAGGTCTTTTTCAATGCCAAAAAGAAATAGGAAACTTTGTTAAAAACGTTTTTTTAGAGAGTTTTTAAATAATTTTCGAAAAAAACTTTCAAGTTAAACGAACGTGTTCACTTTTATTTGCCTTTTTAATAGAAATAAAAGGTGGTAAAACTGTGCTCACTTTATAATTCACTTTTAGAGTGTTGAAGTGTTTTTGAATTGCGCTCTGCGCTTTTAGTATCCATAAAAAGTTTTTAAGGATAGTTACCAACACTTGTATGAAGTTAAAATGTTCCCGAATTTGCGATTTACGGTTATTTTAGCATCGCAATTTATGGCATTGCAGCGAGCAATGTACGGATTGTTGAGTTTATTAAAACATTTTTATGAAAATGTTGCTTGAAAATTTGTATATGGCATTTTTTACTTCAAACTATGCTACCAACTAAGTTGTTAAAACAAATCGATCGAGTTGATAAAGATTTTACATCAAAAGTTACATTTCTATTATTTTTGGTAGGAACAAGAATATGTTAAAGAACATTTCAAATTGGAAAAGTATATTTTTATCATTTCCCTGAAAACCCACCTATTAATATTATAAAGAAAAAAGGTTTCTGTTCATGTACGTAACACATAAACTCAAAAACTACTTGACCGATTTCAAAAAAGCTTTTACCGTTAGAAAACTACATTATTACTGAGTGTCATAAGCTAAATTTCTTTTAATTCCGTGCAGCCAGAGTCGTAAACCAAATCTGGTCTCGATTCAGATCTAAGTTGTTAGAATGAAAAATGGGACATCGTCAAATTTGAAGGTTTAGTCGATATTGAAGCAGGCTTCATAATGGTGCGGTTCATCAATCATCGTTACTGGGCTATGCAAGCCTTCATATTTATCGTATATTGCACTATAAGCCCCTTCACTTTCACTACAAACTATGAGTAGCTAATTTTCTTTCTAGATTTAAAGGTTATCCTGCTATTATTATATTATTTTACTTTTGTTTTAATCTACTGAAAATCGTAGATTTTATAAAAAAAATCTGCATTCGATTGTAGACGATTGTATTCGATTTTCGTGAAGTAAAGAAAATAATTACGGTTAAAAATGAGTGTAATCACTATAAGAAAGGAAAGGAACAAGAATTTCAATATAAGCCAATAAGCCAATGAAAATGTAAACCAAAGTATTAAATTACCTATAAATTACTACAAAATTTGAGTTATTTAATTAACAATTACTGAACACAACCGCGACACAAAGTACCAGCTTGCAGTTTGTGACTTTAAAACAAAGTGGTCGCTGTGCGCCAAACTAAATGCAGCGGCCATTTTAAAACTGTTTTTATTAACAAAAACTCCGAAAGCATAGAGTGCCAAACTCTTTTTTAAAAAAAATCCTGTGTGAAATTCAAACTGTTACATGGCACATTAATTTAATAAAAAAATTCGTACGAATTATGATGTCATTTTAAAGTTAATGTTTTATAATTTACACTAAGAAGAAGAACTGTTAGTTTTAGTCGTCTATAAATATGTTCCTATTTATTCGCAATAATATTTGAGAGTGAAAACTCTCAAAAATATGTTTGCAAGACATTGCAAAATTTCCTTTTCAAACATACGATTGTTTACGAAAGAGCCATCGACCTTGAATTGTTTAAAGTTTCTTGAAATATTATCATAAACAGTGGTAGAGCCCGCTTTAACATCTTCGCACGAATGGGCCGGCTCGCCCGGTGTAATACCACGACCACACAGAAAACAGGCGTGAACTGGAAGCAATTCCGCGTTTCGTCTGATGAGTGTGGTGCCGGAGGCCTAATTTTAGTCCCTTTCCCTTTCCACCCTCTTCTTAAGAGGAGAGGGTGGGGAGGAAAAGTGGATTTGACGGTGGAGGAGACGCATAGGAAGGGGAAATATCCTCTTTAGGTGCGTCTCCTCCTCCGTCAATGAAAGGTATGCAACGCATCTACAATTGCGGATGTTTATGGGCAGCGGTCGCTTTCCATTTTGGTGGATTCAGGTGGCCGCTTGCTCGTTTGCCACCTTACATTATAAAAAAAAAAACTAATTATACTGCTAAGACTACGCTACAGGAAAAATAAATTTCACTTAGTGTCAGTCCTACCAAATTGTAAATTGTCTGATGGCAATCGATATTGTGTAGTAAAATATGTAATGGAAATATCGAGTTTTTATGATTGTCTTTTTTATCGATTTTGATGATTGTAAAAACTAAGAATCTCCGAACATAAGTTTTTTAGTAACGTGTACCTTTTCTGGCTATATTTCTTGTAAGTTATCGAAAGTTATAAAACACCCAGTGCAAAACTATATAAAACTGTATAATTCGTAAAGTTTAATTGGCAATTTACAAGGCAGCCGCGCCAGTCCCGTTCATGTATGACTTGTGCAAACTGAATTTTCGCGGCGCACCACTCGACCCAAAAGCAACGTCGTTTAAAGCTTTTTTTATTAAACATACCTGAAGCATAACGCTTTGAAGTACGCACTCCTGTAAATTTATGAGGTTTTATTTCGTCTTAAAGAGTCGAGATTCTTGATGCAATTAGTCAAATATGAGAACATTTTATTTATCAAAGTTATTATTTTTCAGTTATGCTTTTCAACGAATTCTTTCATAAAAGAAAACATTCTTGATACCGGCGGTATTAACTCAGGAGAATTTCAAAAACAACTTAAATATAATTTTTACCAGTAGACTTCATCCGCATAAAATTATGAAAATTTGTAGCGGGGGGTGCGGGGCGAGCGTTACGTGGGCTGATCACCGCTTACATAAATGACCCAACTTAGGTGAGGCGCAGTTATGCAAGGCGAGTTAATGCTTTTCCGAGGACCCTTGAGTGTTCAAGCAATGGTTGAAGCACCAAGAGTGCCTAGCGTAAGCACACCACGAGTAACCAAGCTCACCAAGCTTGTTACGAGCTCCCTTCAAGCTCACTTCAAGCTCGTCACGGCGGCCGAGGTCACGAAACCATCTATGTACATTGATAGCGGCATGTAAGTGAACTATGGCGCCATCTAGTGACAAGCGGCGTAATTGTTCAGTTGCATCAATGCATTATGGCGCCGCATGCACGATTTTACTACTCGGCATACGATGGCGCGAGTAGTCTTAATTTATCTTGTTACAAATTTTATTTTATAGCTAATGACATGATGACAAATCATGGCAACATTGCTTCCTTGATGTTGGCAGCAACTTATGGTCTCTTTCGAACATTAGGGTCTTTATCCAAAATATTTACCCAGTAAGTTTAATGGCGTGAAAATATATAGCCTAAAGCGTGACGTAAGTGTAGGGCTTTTTATTAAAATGAGAACTATTCAAAAGTATGTTGTAATGGCTGACATCTTAGACAACAAAGAAGTGTGCGTTTACGCTTTATTATAATAGTATAGATAAACATATTTCATTGTTACGATAACACTGGCTAATTCATTAAAAAACATTGTTAAGTCGGCTGTGGTATTCTAAATACATTTCCGGTCCGTTTGTACAGTAAAATGTAGAGGAATTCTAAATACAGGCTATAAAATGTTAGCTTTGACTGAATTGGTAAGCTAACAATGCAGTTGTGCGTTGTAGCAGTAAATTTGAATCAAATACTAATGCGTATTGCATTTATAAATGCTTACGAGCGTTGATACTTAATATTAATTGTTGTTTATTGTCGTTTATTTATCTCATTGCACTTTTATTATCTGTGCAAATCAGTTAAGGCATTATTAAATGTTCTCTAGACTATTCATTTGTTTTTTGTCATAGACCCGTTGACATGCATCCCCTTAACACGTAATGAATTCTCTATCGACAAGAGCACAGTTATATTCACCTACATGTTATTTCGTTACAACTTTTTGTCTCCCTAAAATGTTCAATTTTTTTTTATTATTTTTAGATATTTTTTTTTTCATTACTCTTAAGAAACATTTTTTTAGGTTATAACAATGCTTCGTGGGATGAATTTCTTTAAAATAAGAAAAAAAACAGCGGCTTTAGATGAAAACATTGTAATCAAAGTGAAGATGAAAATATTGTAATATTTTGCTTCGGAGGATTCTTTTTTAAAACTCTTTGTACATTTCCGGTCTAAATATGAAAGTTGTTGTCGGTCTGATAGAAAACCGGAAAGCCTTTTCATGAAAATCGCAAGACATTTACAAAGATGACGATGGAATCACTGAAACATTTCTTTTATCAATGTCCGTTTTCTTTCTCTCTTTCAATGCACGTTTTACAATAAAAACATCTATACAATCGGAGTTCACTACTGGTACCAATTTCTTATCATCCCTTTTCTAATAAAAAAAGTATGGGAACAGGTTTCAGTGAATCATGTAGGTAACATTCGCTTCGCCATTTGACACCAAGTGATTGCTTCTTCGTTTCTCTTGTTATACTAAAAATGTCAACTTAGATCGGGCATACTAATATTATAAATGCGAAAGTTTAGATGGATGGATGGATGGATGTTTGTTAGCCTTTGCAGCCTAAACAGCTCAACGGATCTCCATGAAATTTGGCAGAGGTTTAGAGCATAGTCTGGAAGAACACATAGGCTACTTTTTATCCCGGGAATAGTTACGGTTCCCGTGGGATTCATTAATTTAGTTTTTTAATGTACACTCGATCATTCTGCAACGGTTCAACATATCTTATTGAAATTTGGCACAGATATAAAACAAAGTCTGGAGTACACGTGAGATAAGCTTCATCCCAGAGTAATGTCCGGTTCACGAGGGATACGTAGCTTTTTGTAATTTATATAGTTCGTATGTTTTCTAATACCACGCGGACGAAGTCGCGGGCAACAGCTCGTATTTAACTAAACTTTCGCACAACTGTTGTGCGATTGTCGATTGTTTCGCAGCAAATTTAACTGTTTAATTGCTCAACTAAAAAACAAATAGTATCCGCACTTCGGTATAAGCTCATAGGAATTAAAGAGCGACTAAACAGTTATGCGATAGTTTAGTCACATCTGTGCACGCGCTCTTAGTGTAGTGTTACATGGCCATGCAAATTAATAGTCCCCTTTTAACAAGTTATTTATCCTAAAACTATGTTCAAAAGAAAACGTTTGAGGATATTAAAATGGATGTACAATATTCTCTATTATAATTCGTGTAAGCAAAGATTGATGAATAAAGATAGTTAACGTAGATTAATTGGCAATTAACGATCGTAGCGGCAATGCAGATGTGGTGTAACGAAGGAATCGATCAATTATAATTTAGACTAGCAATTGCTCGTGACTTCGCGAGCGTGAAATTAAAAAAGCCTATGTTACTCACAGATAAATTATCTTTCCAACGGTGAAAGAATTTTTAAAAAAGGCCCAGTAGTTTTTGAGTTATTTTAATATATACAAAAATACATCTTTCCTCTTTATAATATTAGTATAGATGAAAACAAGCAAATAGTACATCGTTTTTTAATATCTCTTCCATTAACATCATTAGTTGTTGTTACAAAGATCTATTTTATAACACTATTAGTAAAAAATATTTTTAAAGTTGCTTTCGCCCACGATTTTGTCGAATGGAATTTAAAACAAAACAAAAACTGCCTATGTGTTCTTCCAGACTTTGCTCTAGATTTCAAATTTCATTAAGATCCGTTCAGCCATTTAGGTTAGAAACTCTAACAAACATTCATCCATCTAAATTTTCTCATATACATTAGTATTAGTATGAAGCATGATGAAAAATCTTTAGTGGAATTGTGACTTAAAAAAATTACAGTTAGTAGTTTTTAATAAGTAAAATGAAAAGATTAATTTTCCAGCTCGTAACAATTGAGTTTAGTGTTAGGGAAGGGTAGGGGACAAAGCGTAGTATGTCGAGAGAGTGTCTCCCGAGGGCCACTCACTTTATCTCCCTAACGGACTGCGGTGTTGTGACTTTGTAGAGCTTACAGTTCTTTTTTATTTTCATTCTTACAATTGTATAGTGAACAAAAAAGATTTTCCTTTGAATGCAACTTTAAAAAATTAGCGTTAGCGTGGAATTAAAAAAAACAAAAGTAAGTAAACTATGTTTTTCTTCCAGACTATCTATCTCTAAGCTTAATTTCATCGAGATCCGTTCAGTAGCTTAGGCTACACTCTAACAAAAATCCATCCATCTATCTCAACTTTTATAATTTGTAATATTAGTAAGATTACGTATTTAACTATGAACATTTAGACATTTTACTTTTTACTTAGTAAAAAAAATTAGTAAACTTTTACATACAATGTCTATTGACCTTGAATTGGTTTCATTGTCATGTCCTAAGGGCTTGGCTTCGGTGGTCGTAACGTCTACCCAACTTAAGCAATAAAGATAACAACGTAACACTGATAAGAGTTAGGACAACTGGACTAGATACTTTTATAAAAAAAAATATGCTCGAGTGAAGGACAATGTTTATTTGGCATAATTTATATGTATGTGACTATCCCATAGTAATCTGTTCCCTAAACAACTTGTAAGAGCGCAGTTTAGTTAACTATCAGTTATTTTTTTTATATCCACGTATTTAAAAAGTCAATTAGAATGGTAAAAACTGTAAAATGACTTGTATGTTCAGCTCCATTTATTTTTTAGATAAATAGATTTTTAAATCGACTTCCGTTGTCAAAGAGTAGTCTCACTTTGATTGACATTTTCTATCTAACCGAATTTTGTTCCGAGCATTTGAATATTTCGCTTGAAAAAAAAGTTGGTATCGAATAAGGAATATAAAATATAACATAGATTAGATATAAGGAATGATTTTTTTACCGGTGACTTTGTACGGTAATATCTCAATGTGAAAGAGAATATTTGTGATTATGTTAAAATGCGTTAGCGAGTTATGTTAAAAATGTTTCTTCTGTATATCTTTCGAATCTCTGTGTTATCGACAGTGGTAGAGGCCGCTTTAATATCTTCGCACGAATGGGTCGGCTCGCCCGGTGTTAATACCACGACCACAGAAGACAGACGTGAAGTGGAAGCAATTCCGCGTTTTGATGAGTGTGGTGCCAGAGGCCCGACTTTAATCTCTTTTGATTCCCGCCTTTTTTCTTATAAGGAAAGGATGGGAAGGGAACGTGGACTTGACGCTTGACGAGACACATAGGAAGGGGAAATATCCTCTTTATGTGTGTTTCCTCCTCCGTCGATTAAGGGTAGGCAACGCATCCGCTATTGCGAATGTCTATGGGCAGCGGTCTCCCCACCATTTTGTCCGATTCAGGTGGCCGCTTGTTCGTTTGCCACCTTATAATATAAAAAAAATAAAAATTTAATAAATATGAAAATAAGAAGAAAAATCTGTTATCGGCTTAGTGCAGCCGCTTTTGAACGGATCGCTTCATAACGAAGGAAATTTGATTTGTGCGAGCAGTTATTCATTTCGAAGTGGGAAATGAGGGACTTTTGTAATAAATCTGTCGTATGGAACGGATTTCAATTTTGTTATCCAATATTCGGAGCAGCTGCAATTTTTAATTTGAATGAAGTGAAATATCATAAGTCTTTGAAATTAAGTAAATATTATTTTGAAGTTTTAACTGAAGAGTCGAACTGTTCAGTTGAAACTGTGCTTGTGTAGGCAAAGTTATAACTATCAGTAAAATAGATCAGTTAAACTTTCTCTTTCCACGTACCAGAACTGAGAATCTCTAGCGGACTTTAGTACATTCAGTTTAAAATTAACTAACTAAAGTTTTTTTTTTAACATGAAAATTCAGTATTTATAAAAAAAATACGAAATGTGCAAAGTCAGGCGTAACCGCAAAGCCTAGCTAACGAAGGGATCGCTCCACGTAGGAATTCAATTTGACGGAACAATTGTTTTGAAGTTGCTCTCAAATTGGACGATACACCATTTTGTGACGTCACAATAGCATAGGTTATCTTTAGTTTTCATTTTGGACAATATCTATATTGCTATAGATCCTATAATTTTATGAAGACACTAATAGCATTGAGTATTGACAAGTCTTTTTTTAATAATTAAAAATACAGTATAAAATATGATAGAGTTTATTCACTTATAAATTCGTGTGATAAATATAGATTTTATCCTGAAACCAAACTCAACCTTTATCTCATTCCAAATAAACCTTTAAAACTATCTTAGTGGTGTGCGGTCCCTCGCCGAGGGTAACATAGTCCACGTTTAAATTGCAAATCCGGCAAACTTTCAAATCACTAGCCAGGGACACCGAAAACACATATGTACTTACATAATCTTTTTGTGGTGTACGAAATAAAAGACGGGCGTTAGGTTCGAGATGTATAATCCGACTCAAGTCAATGCATACAATTGCGTCGTATAACCCGACCAGAATGCAGGTACCTACATCACACTTTTAATCTTCAATACTATTAAATCTATACTATACTATTTTATCTAGTAAACATATAATTACGGTTCTAAATTTTCACAAATATGAATAAACAAAAGGATTATTTCATAAGATAAAGGAGAAAAGTGGTAGGTCCTATAAATCTCTATTGATCTAACTTGAGCCTTATGAGAAGGTTTCCAAAGGTTTAGAAAAACAAAATCGCATCTACCATCTTTCGTCGTATTAATCGTAACTCATTTATTTCGTATATCTAGCTTTTTTATATGTTTTCGGATGTATCAAGGTATACAACACATATACACGATATATACAAAATGTTAATGAAACTATCTAAATTTATTTACTCAGTAGCAGTCAGAGCTGTCGACGTGTCTAGTTGACGACTGAATGGGGCTTCGACAGCTAAATCGGTTATTGTACTGACGTGAGGAAATTGTATAGTAAATTTTTGCTGAACTGTTTTTAAGTTTAAAAATATAACTAGTAATTTTAATAAAAAAATTATGAATGTTAATTTAAAAATTATGCAATTGATAGTAGATTATTAAATGCTTATCCCCAATTAAAAAAAAAATAAACTACATAATATATCATACGTCAAATGCAAATTTTCTTTAAATTTTATTTTTTCTTAATAGGTAGTTTATGCCCGCCCCTTGTATATAAAGGTATAAAATTATTTAAAAAGAAGAACATGACTTCCACCAAGATGCCACTTGTTACGGATTATGTAGCGACGTGGAAAAAACCTACCTCGATCTTTGTACTGAGAGAAACTTAAGGCTGTCTTATACCTACGAAAATCGAATCATAAAAAAACTTAGGGATGTTACAAAATAATGTAAACGCGTAACCCTTTGTATCACTTTTTTATAAATTTATTATTCAACGTGTATCGGTCGGGTGGATCGAGTGGAATCGTTTAGAAAAATGTTAGTCGAGGTCGTTATCTAAAACTGAATTTACTTACACGGCAGGATTGGGAACGAGAGAGAATTTACATAGTTGGGATATTGTAAGGAATTACCATAAAGTCTTACTACGAATTGTGAGTAGATTTTAAATATTTTCTACATAGTATCTTGTTTATTCCGAATACATTGAGACTTATCTATACTCTATACTAATGTAATAAAGCGTAAACACACACATTTTTGAATTATACTTTCTTTATTAAAAAGCCCTACACTTACGATACGCTTTAGGGTATATATTTTCACACTATTAAACTTAGAGGGTAAATAAATTGGAAATAACCTTCTTGTGGGAAAGGAACCATAAACTATAAGATGCCAACATTAAGGAAGCAAGGTTATTATGGTTACGGTAATGTTGACACGTGCAATTGAGAATTTGACAAATGTAAACAATGTAATAAAGTTTTCATAATTTCATGCGGATGAAGCCACATTGTAGTATTAACAGTTTCCTTACTTTACTTTCCTAACCTAACCACTTCAGTCTGAAAAGGCATAAAACAATATTCGTATAATGTTAATACAAACTACAAAGTAGAGACAATGGTCCTACAGTGCAACTGACCGAGTTCATGCTGCAACGTCCTGAATATAACTTGATAACGCTAATGCGATAAGCTCTCAACTTCCTTGTTAAGTTTAATGCACAAAATGCTGCAATCAACAGTGCTTTAAAGTAAACAAGATTGTGTTTTAAGAAAAAAATATGTTAAGTGATAATTAAGTTAGAGATTTCAGTATCTTCTTCATTTACTATTAGATATTTATTTATAATGTAATAATTATTAGCACGTTTATGATTAACTAGCTGTTGTCCGCGACTTTGTACGGGTAAAATAAAAAAATAAGACATAGCCTTTGTTACTCATTGATGACGTAGATATAATATACCCGTCTATGTTAGCTAACCTTCAGTGAAAGTCCAATCGAAATCAGTCCAGCCGTTTCGGAGATTACTCGAATCAAACGCAACTTGCGAAGGCAGACAGACAGACAAAAATATTAAAATGCGATTATCGTTATCATGAACGCAAATACAACTTCCCGAAATCTGGATTTTATTGATATTACAGGCACTCCAATTTTATTATATTTATAGAAACGAGCGGTTGCCCGCGACTTCGTCCGCGTGGTAGAAACATACGTACTATATAAATTACAAAATGCTACGTATCCCTCGGGAACCGGATATTTCTCTGGGATGAAGCTTATTTCATGTGTACTGTAGACTTTGTTTTATATCTGCGCCAAATTTCAATAAGATATGTTGTACCGTTGCAGAAAGATCGAGTGAACATTAAAAAACTAAATTAATGAATCCCACGGGAACCGTAACTATTCCCTGGATAAAAAGTAGCCTATGTGTTCTTCCAGACTATGCTCTAAACCTGTGCCAAATTTCATGGAGATCCGTTCAGCCGTTTAGGCTACAAACGCTAACAAACACCCATCCATCCGTCTAAACTTTCGCATTTATAATATTAGTAAGATATAGATGATGCAAGATTATAAAATTGCTATCAATTAAATTAGTTCTATTTCACTGATTAATTAATGTGGTTAACCGCCAGTTTCGTTTGAGGTAACAGGTTTAAATATTTTAAAATTCTATTACAAATCTATTCGATTTAGATTACGCGTAGCATTTCGCATTGCGACAGGTGGGGTTCCGATAATGATCTATGAATTCTTTGTTCGAAGGAACTACGGAGAATAATATGTCCCGAATTGATATGATCGTAGCTACCCAAATCTTGTTACTGACAGGGAAAATTCAACTTTTTTGTAATGTTAAATAGTTCAGTTTCGCATGCAATTGATTTTTAATTGGATACGATATTTGAACAGCCTCTTTTTAGACTATTCGATTTCGAAAAGGAAACTAAATTAAAGACATCTTCCATTTTTGTACATTTAGTCAAATTCAATATAAATGAAAAATTATAATTAAACACTAGTTGTTCGCGTGCGGCTTCATCCGCGTGAAATTATAAATTTATTGTTTGCATTTGTCAAATTCTCAATTACAAATGTCAAAATACCGATTACTTTACTATGGCAATCTTGCTTCCTTGATGTTGGCAGCAACTTATGGTCTCTTTCCCACATTAGGGTTTTTATCCAAAACATTTACCCCCTAAGTTTAATGACGTGAAAATATACAGCCTAAAGCGTGACGTAAGTGTAGGGCTATTTATTAAGTAAAGAATTATTCAAAAATATGCTGTAATTGCTGAGATCTTAGGCAACAAAGAAGTGTATGTATACGTTTTATTATAATAGTAAAGATATAGATATAAATGATTGACAGTGTCATTTTTTGGTTAAGGGTTTATTTTTATAAAATTTTTGTGTTTTAATTGATGATACGATCCTGTTAGTAATAAGTCTGCGATTGCTGCCTTATAAATGTTTAGACAGGTTTGTTATAATTTCTTATTTCCATTAAATGACTAAGTATATAAGCTTTTTAATGCGTTTTTTTTTCGCATTAACTAACACCTAAAATTATATTTTTCTGCATAAGATTTATACTTGAGTTTTACTTAATATTCGCCAACTAAAATGTCAAGCGTATAAAGTGTGAAATAGTGGCACTGAAGAGAATGCTCATGTTTGGAACTCATGACGCAACGATTTTAGATTAGTTCGAAATCTGAAGTCGAGTTAAGCGTGTCAGCACAACGTTGGCAAAGTTTAAGCTCCGTGAAATTATCATTACAGAGAATTTCATTTTATAAATTGCAATACACTTTTTTATTAAGAATTATACCATTAACTAATCTATCGCATAACTGTTTAGCCGCGCTTTGAGTCCTACGAGCCTTTGGAGGTGCGCACACTACTTTCAATAGTGTAACTTAACAATTGAATGGGCTGCAAAACAATCTACAATCGGTAATAGTTGTGCGACAGTTTAGTCTAAGATGTGCATCCGTCTAATCGAAATCAATAATTATTCATTTGTTTTATCTTAATGTAGACTTGATAATTCCATAGTATGGCTATTTGAAGACGTGTACGGGTGTGAAATCTCATTTTCACTTTATATTGTGTGCGCCGCGCAATCTCTGCACGCTTTACTTATCTCGCTGCACGGAAATGAGATATTGATTCTGGTACCAAATGTAATATATTATCTGATTCGATTTTTAAATTTAAAAAAAGCTTAAAGACCTTTTCAATTACATTATTAGAGCGTGCTTACACCTTTGACTAAACTATCGCATATCTGTTGTGAGATTGTCGATTGTTTCATATCCAAGTCAACTGTTTAGTTGCACAACTAAAAATCGAGTAGTGTGCGCACCTCCATAGAAGCTCATAGCAATTATAGCGCGACTAAATAGTTGTGCGACAGTTTAGTCAGAGGTGTGAGCACTCTCTTTAAGAGATATTTAGTGACTACAGTCACTTTGAGGATGGTAGCCTTTATAAGATACTATCTTCTATTGCGTAGGTTCTATCCTAAACATACAAATATGTTCTCTACTGAATATGCTTAAACTGACCGATTTTAAACAAACAGCCAACCGCAATTACTTGAGCCGGTCGCGCGTACATCGCCGAGAATTCCCTATCGGCCGCTACCAGAATTGAAAAGCTAAGGTTTCAAAAGACTGCAGCCTTAACGCATTTTCTAGAAGAGAGCGCAGTTTCATTTCATTTCAGTTCATTCGAATAGTTCATTCATACATTCCTTCGTTCAGATCGTTCATTCGTTCATTGGTCGTTTGATACTGTAACAGATTACGTCGCGAGCAACAGCTATTATAGTTTAAACTAATATAAATTGTGAAATGTGTCAACAGTTTTATCCATACTAATGTAATAATGAGGAAAGAATTGTAGTTTTGTATGTATTTAATTCACGTAAAAACTGGGTCGATGTTAAAAAATCTTTAACCATTAGAAAGGTAAATTTATCTGTGAGTAATAGGTTATATTTATTAATTTTACGCGGGCGAAGTCGCGAGCAATAGCTAATATCTTATATTTTGAGACTATAAATGAAAGGTCTCATCAAAACACCATTCCTTATCTGCAGATAGATTGTAGGAATGAATTATTTGGCAACATTCCAGTTTCGCCGCCTTTCAGGTTCCTTGTTGCGTCGCTAGACTCGCGGGCGTCTGCAACTGTGCTAACAACTAAAATAATGAGTACAATTCAACTAGTACATCTCTTTTTTTTTTTTTAATGGGCGGCTCTATGCCACCCTCTCGTTCCCCTAGCATATTTTTGGGATAGGGACGTTAGGTGCGGGTGGAACGTTTCTTTCTTTATTGTGAAATTACTATAAATTACAAATATCTACAAATTACTTACAACTTTTTAAGATTTCTACTTGCCTAATAAACTAAAGTTACTAAAATGACTAGAAAATATTACTAACAAATAAAATGACAAAATTAATATTGCACTTACAATTCAAAAAATAAACTTACAATTAAATTAAAATAATAAAATAAAATTTACAATAAAATGGCAAGGAACTAGTACATCTTGAAATTAACCAGAAACTCAAAATAAATATATTTTAATTAAGCATTATTATATAACTTTAGTTAAAAAACGCACAGTAGGACTAAGTCTTGAATAATTAATAAAAATTCATTTTGAAAACAGACCAAGCGAAAGATAACTAACGGGAACTAACCTACCGCAAAACGATTGCGCGATTGTCGATTGTTTTGCAGCCAATTCAACTGTTTAGTTGCACAACAAATAGAGTAGTGCGCACCTCCATATAAGCTCATAGGAATCAAAGCGCAACTAAACAGTTGTGCGATAGTTTAGTTTTAAGTGGACTTGAAAAGTGATGTTTTTTTCAAAATTAACTTTTGAACATTTCAGTACCAGAGTATTATTATGTGGAATTGAGAGTTAAAGGGACTAACTTATTTTAATCAAAGTAGAAAGTTTTTCAAACTCGCAAAGTTGATTGGCGCTGTATAAACACTAAATTATTCCACAAAATTGTTTGTAGGCGCGTCGTCTTACCACATATGTGACCTAATTGGAAAAGTTCTAAGCCGCAGATTATGTCACTGATCCCAGTCGGCATTTAACAGGACGAGAATGTGCGCAAAGAATTTTGATAATAAATCACTATATTAGCCAGGAATATATTTTATCGCGCCATTTCGTAATCTTACTTTTTACTAATGAGAAAATTTATGTGGATGGATGTTGCAAAGTGTCTAAAGGGCTTAACAGATCTCGATATAATTTGTAACATGTAGAACATAGTCTAAAAGAACAAATACGTTATTTAGTTAAGTTTTTTAATTCCACGCATACAGACTCGAGGGCAAAAGATAGTCTAAATTAAATTATAAAAATTCAATCGTCTCAAAACATTGAATTAAAAATATATTTAACTACAGACGAATTGAGTACCTCCTTTTTTTGGGAAGTCGGTCAAAAATAATTTTACGCAGGCTTCAATTTAGAGTTTTAAGAAATACGAAATTTGGTGTAAATGTGAACATTTTCTTTGCCAATTATTTTCAACGAAACGAATTTTTACCTCACGTGTATAAAATCTACGTACCATTTTGGAAAAGCGTATAACGAATTGAGACATATTCGTGCTGTTAGCGGAGGACTTAAACAAATCGGCTCATTCTTCATCAGTAATTGGGTCAGGAGTTACAGTCACACCTGTACGGAATTCTAATGTGCCATATCTATCAATTGTTATCAGGTAAAATACGTGTTGGATATTTATAGTCGAATAAACGTAAGAAATTGGTCATCTTATGTTGACTTCCAAATTACATTAGCAATCTTACTAATGTTATAAGTGCGGCAGTTTAGGCGGTAGGATGGATGGATGTTTGCTACAGTTTGTATCCTAAACTGCTCAACGTATCTCGATGAAATTTGGCACGAATGTAAAGGACAGTCTGAAAAAACATAGGCTATTTATTTTTGTTTATTCCAACTCCACGTTGACGAAGTCGAGAACAAAAACTAGTTAAAAATAAGTAAAAGAGTACTAAAATTAATAAGAATTAATCTCCAAAGTCTTTGTGGTCGCAAGATTATTATTTCCAATAATCGATTCAGAATAACGCGGAAGCGGCGACTAATGTAATTAAAGGCTTTAACACGCCGAAACACGATCAAGCTTTAATGAAGCAAAACAAATACATGCTATTTTTAGGTATCGGTTTACGAAATCTCGCCCGACAGCCCGCGTAAATGGAATTGTGAAAATGAATCCTTTTAGATCGCCTTGGGTGTAGATGTTGAAACTTGGCTAACATTCAATGAAAGTTCAAAGTTTATTTTAACTATCCTTGATTTTTGGGAGTAAAAATTGGTTTATGTGTAAACGTATCTATACTAATATAATAAAGCGTAAAAACACACTTCTTTGTAACGTAAGATGTCGGTACTTACACCATATTTTTGAACAATTATTTCATTAATAAAAAGCCCTACACTTACGTCACGCTTTAGGCTATATATTTTCACGGCGTTAAACTTAGGGGTAAATATTTTGGAGAAAAACCCTAATGTGGGAAAAAAACCATAAGTTGTTCCCAACATTAAGGAAGTAAGGTTGCCATAGTTTGACATCATGTCATGTCATTTTGATATTTCCATTGATAATTTGACAAATGTGAACAATAAAATGAAATTTTTATAATTTTATGAGGATGAAGTTGTATGGGAGCAGCTAGTGATTTATAAAAAAAAACATGGAAATGATAGATAGGTATCTAAAAATAAATAGATAAATTAGTTACCTTCTCGTTTCGATCATATCGCAATTAGATTTTTTAAAACTTTGTTCCATTGTAAGAAACTAACAGTACAATACTGTGTTATTGGCTATCGTAGTAATTGTAGAACATACGGCAATCGATAGAATTCCGCTTTATCAATGTTGAACTTTGAATCAATATTGGTGACATTTTGTAAACAACAGTGACGAAATTATATTACTCACGCTATTTTATTGTGTATTTTAAAGTCTATTTTCTGTATATTTAGTATTTGTACTGCTACGTTAAAATCATACTCCATACTAATACTAACATTATAAATGCGAAAGTTTAGATGGATGGATGTTTGTTAGAGTTTGTAGTCTAAACGGCTTTACGAATTTCTATGAAATTTGGCATAGATGTAGAGGATAGTCTGGAAGAACACATAGGCTATTTTTGTTTTTGGCGAAAGCTAGTTATGACATAAAATACAAGCGATCAATTGAAGTCAGTCGCGATGGACACAAAAACGTTTTCCATTTATCAACACACTGACTTGTTACATATCATTGTAATTTGGGTACATTTTATAACATTGTTTTACGTGTTTATTATTGTGTTTACGGTTAACTTTTTGCGTCGGCGGCAGTACACGACAGCTGCACAGAATTTTAGAAACGATACAAATATTTTACACTGCTTTATAAATTTGTTTTTGTTAAACTGACTTTCGTAACATTGCTAACGTCAATACTGTACTGTCAAATACTTTAGAGAGATTGAATTAACTCGAAGTAAAACTATATGAAATTCAAATTGTCGCCCGCGACTTTATCCGCGCGGAACTAATAAAACTTTAATTAGTAGCTTATGTGTTCTTCCAGACTATAATCTATATTTGTGCCAAATTTTAACGAGTTCTGCTAAGACATTCTGGAGATACGTTACCAAACATCCATCTATCTATCCAAATTCGTAACCTTATCATATTTATTAGTAAGAAATAACCAAAAATAGAAACTGAAATAAAAAGAGTTGTATTTTATAAGAATATTAGTCAAAATTCTATTTTACATTCAAGTTTGATTTTTAATATTCTGAAGTCTAATGGACTTGATACCTGAGAAGAAAAATTTTCATCTCATTCCAGCAATAAGCCTCTTATAAGTTCGTAGCGCACCTACATAAAGCCTCCATTGCAATTTGCTCGTGTAATCGCTTTTGTAAGGCACGACGAAAATAGGTTGTATTGTCTGAAATTCTCTGCTGAAGGAATTAAATTTAACGAGCAATTTCCTTAAGTAGTAAACAACTTATAAGTTTATATTGAAGGAAATGGTACTAGAGATTTTTATTGCGTTTAGTTTACGCTGATATTAAGGTGCGTACAGACTGCAAATACACGGTGAGTATTCATGCAGTACCGTATGTAGTGTACGGGGAAATAGGCGAGCATCGAACCACTCGATACGAACGTTACACCTCGTAACGTTGATTAGAGATACTTCATGGTAAATTTTAGATGCGAGTAGTATGGATAATAATCTACGTTGTAAAACATAGACCGAATTTACAAACGAATGATTGATTTTTTTGTTTATTTGGTAGACATTCCCTCTATTTGATTCACCTTAACAATTATATAACGTATACAATATTTGCAGATTTAAAATACATTAGAACAATTCTATTTATTATTGTGTTAAAAACAAACAACGAAGAAGGCAATAAATCGTAATAAAGTCGTTATTTAGTGATAGTTCAATTAAATTAAAAACGAAAAGCAATTAAAATTGTCAATTTAATTAATAATATTAAAATCTGTGATCAAAAGCCTAAAGTGATTGCGGTTTTAAGTAAGTGTTAAATTTGAGGAGTTGCGAAGTGTTAGGGAAAAGTGTTAATAAAAGTGTTCAAATTAAGATTAAAGTATTAGGGACTTTGTTGTAATAAGTGTGGCATCGGATAGAACTTTTTATCAAATCAAGATGGCGTTCGCGGCGGCGCGTATGATATTGAAGGACAAGCGACGGAAGGCTTCCAAGGAGGACTTCAGGGATCCCAGGAATAGAAGCAAGGTATACACTTAATTATACACCTTAAAACAATTAACATACGTGTTTATTTTAAATGGTACGAAAATTATAAATTCAAAAACACTTTGTCTATTTAAAATATCTTGAACCAAAACCGCACCTTTAGAATTACTTAACGACTCTGCGTGGAAAATAAACTTGGAAATAATATTATTTAAGTATATTAACGTCTATTTTTGTATCATAAAGGTATAATGTACCCGCCCTGTGGCGGCTTTTCGCTCGGAAATTGCTCATTAAATGGCGCTGAGCCACGTTCAGGCCGTATATTACACCGTAACATAAATCAATGTGTAATTCTAAACGACAGTTCCTAAAAGTTATTTGTTATTTTATTATAGTGCTACCATGATTTAGACGAACGATATTAAGCAAAAAATATTAATTTCAACTCGCTAAGATTATAAGTTAACGCAAGCATTAGTATCGTTAGAAAACATTACATTCACTAGGATGCCGTCACACTTCGGTGTGATAAGCGTCCATCAAAGCTCGACTTGCTAAGAATTTAACGCGAGATAATTGTAGTCGTTAACGAGTTGAACTTTTAATGGGCTTTCGTTGTTTTTGTGGCTTTTATCCTTAAAGCACTACTAGCCTTTCCTGAAAGAATTTTTCCAACATTTGAAATTATTAAGTCGTCTTATTTTGTACTTGACACTGAAACCGTTTATTTTAAGGACTAATGTAAGTATAAACTTCGGACCAAAATGACGTAGAATATCGTTAGTGTGGCGGCCCGGTTGTTTAATTTCCGTCAGTCAAAACCCGCACTTCCGGTTATAGCGGCACATGAAGGAGAGTATATACCATTCTTTTATCAGTAATTATTTTTCTTAAAGGATTGTATGACACACACTCTCTTTTGTTCGAAATCAAACTGTATATAGTCATCCCACTTATTCCCTTCGAAAAAATAGAGACAAAAATCAATAACCCAAAATATTGTTACAGCTGCTATCGCAATTCGCACCAAAGCTTCAGCACGCTCCATTGGCTCTGGTCTCGGGTAACGCCAAGTGCATTCAATGACATCGCGAACCAGCAAATAAAACTTTATTCGTTCGCAATATTGAACTATAAACTTTTATCAATCGTTGCTTTTAGAAATCGTGTTGCTTTATCGTGTTGCTTTATCGTGTAACTGATTAATTTAATCATATTTAACTTTTTACAAAAAAGAACATTTCTGTTTATATTACGCCTAAACAGAGTTGATACATTTCAACAACAAAATAATTCAGGATTAATATTATCATATTATCATAAAACTATTAAAAAATCATGGTAGCACGTATTAATATGTATTTTGTAATTTAACATTGACGCAATAAATAATAATGAGTAATGTATTTTATTACAATACTAAAATACATTGATTTAATAAAATTTTCATGTAATCTTTCACAGGTACCAACATAATATAATTAAAAAGGCATACGTAATGACGTATAGTATGCAAGAAAATGAGTTGCAACCGATAGGTGTCGCTGATTGTATTGGAATTCGCTTTATATGTTGAACATGATTGCTTACATTTAAGTTTGATAACACGACGCCAACAGCTTTGTATATTAACATGTTTAAACTACCCTTTTTCAATATTTTTAACATCAATAAAAACGTTTACTATATAGCTAAGTGTTGGCTAGTGTAATTACTTCAAACACACTTATTTGAAAGCTATTCAAGTACTCTTCATGTTTGTAATGTAAATGTTTAACAATTCGACAATAAATATATGAAAAGAGATACATCTCCGTAGATATGTGACTTTTTTCGTATTATTTAAAGAGTAGCTTGCAAATTTGCAGATTTCTCTGTAGCTTTTCTATGGCTAAGTAAATGTTTTCACCGTTTCCAAATCTCTTCGTTTCTTTATTACCAAATAACACTTCGGACCAATGCTTGCCTAATTGTGTTTGTTTCCTTGTGTTTTGGAGCCAGATTTGTATGCCAGATACATACGCTCAGTTTCAACTGACAATTTTAACTGAAGAATCGAACTAGTTAGTTAAAACTGTGTGTAGGCGCAATGTTAACTATCAGTTGAACTGTTCAGTTGCTTACACACACAGTTTCTATTCATATGTTCGATTTAAATTGTAAGTTAGAACTGAGCTTATGTGGGCTTTAAGAACATTTTTATAATAATACTGAGATATACAGATCTTGCTCTAAATATGCATATTTATATGTTATTGTACTATGTATACCAGACCAACAAGGTAGATATGCTGCACGATTTCTCTTCCTTGAGCACGTTGTATAACAATATTGTTGTTACACTTTCACACTTTAACTACACCAGTGAGAAAATCACATATCTGACATTTTTGTACACCTCATATCATTTTTATTAACGACTAGCTTGGGCTCCAGAGTTCGATCGCGCCGAAAAAAAAGCTGTAACCCAAATTAATCCAACTCAGTGAAGTAAATTTTGAATATAAACATATAAATACAAATAATATGGATATCATTAGTCCTATCAAGTTGTCTATCTTCATTAAATGACTACTAAAGCCTGCCTCAAATGCTAATAAGCAATTAACATTGCCCCTGTCAGATATTCACAGCATTAATGAATTTATGATTGACAGTCGGTTTAATATCGAAACCTTTAACGATATTAAATTATTGCGAGCTATCCAATCTTAAGTAATTAAGATTGCGCCAACTATGATTCTGGAATCAAATTATTTTTTTTAATAAATGTTAAAATTTAATTATCCACATTAAATGGTAATCGATTATCATCTCCCTTGCCTTATCCTACTCTTGTAGGTTATTCGTTATTCGTTATTCGATTATTAGTCGATGATTTTAAATTAAGAATTAGCTCATGGCAATGTCGCAATTGAATTGGATAAAATGTCCAAACTATTAAACTATATCAAACGGTCCAATTTTAATATATTCAATTTGCATAAATACACAAACCTTTGAAATAAAACAAGTCATGAAATCGATTCAAATCAAATCAATACTATATACTCCGATCCTGTAATCAACGCATTGACAACACGAATTTGTGCTTTTTGAATTTCTGTATCAGCTTTAATTTTTTTATGGTTCCTTTTTATTTGACATTACATTTATAAAAGCAGGAATACAGTTCGATATTCTTTTTTACAAACCTTTATTACATTTCATTCGAAATATCCTAGCAATGAACCTTTTTGTAATTTGCAATATTTCTTTTTACTACAACGAGGACAGGCACTTTTCATAAATTGCAAAATGTCGAACCCCAACTCTATATTTCATCGTTCTATTAAATCCTTGTCACAAGCTTGGATTCCTGTCTAGGAACATAACGTAGTTTTCACTCCATTTTATTTTTAGAGTTAAAATTCATAGTAGACACTACAAACGTAGTCACTGCAATACTTTATTTCAAATTCTCGTAAACTATGATCCAGAATTACGAGATCAAAACTTAAAAAGCAATAAAATTTACTCTAAAACACTTTGTACATTAAAATACGATTAAAGAATTAAATCACAAATTCAAAATTGAACTCAACTACATGTACTTCAGCATGTCAATCTTCTTGGTCGCTACATGAGCTATGTGTGCTTGGTGTATAGGAACGATTATTTCTTCTTGCAGGCTCGGAGCGCTAGCACCAGTAGCTTTAGGAGTGTAAGTCAGGTAATGACAGTACGTAAAGACGCTTTCTTCACTCCTGATCATTACCATCGTCTATTTGATTTCGTTGGTTGTTTTGTCGGCAATGATTTTTGAATGCTACACGAATATTAAATTGATATTTATCATAGAAAAACTTACCTTGACGCAATTACGAAAGATTTACAAACTCTAGGAATTAAAAATGCTTCAAGTTGGCACATAAATCATTGCCAAAGGGTTTTGTCATGAGTCATGCGCGGTTTTGATCGTAGTTTGTTTTAGATGTAGTAGCACATCATCAGCCGTAGAATATCCAACAAGGTGAAGGTAAGAAATGACGTTGGAGATATCATACTAATTAATATATCACCAATGATGACGTGTTTTAGAAATGATGATGGGGACATAAACCAGAAAGTGTTAAGATTGAATGTGGATGGCTACAAAGGAAGAGGAAGACCGAAGAAAGTATGGATGGATTGTGTGAAAGAGGATATGCTTAAGAAAGGAGTGGATTCAGATATGACGGCTGATAGAGATGTATGGAAGAGCAGCACATACTGTGCCGACCCTCCATAAGGGATAAGGGCAAGTGGATGATGATGATGATGATGACGTGTTTTAGAAGAAACGAATGAAAAGAAGTTTGTCTTCTTCGTCTTTTTCTCGAATATATTTTCGTTGTAATGGATATGAACAAATGGTATAAAATCAAATACGCCTTAGGCCACATTTTTTTTTAAAAAAAGTGTACCAATTAATTATACTTTGTTTAAAAACTAAAATAATGTGCTAAAGAGCATTCTACTCAAACAATCGCCTGTAAAAATATTAATTCAAGAAAATTATGTTATATTTCGTCTGCTTTAACTAAGTGATTAATTTGTTTTTAATATGTGGTTGGAAAAAAGAATCTTTGCCCAAATTTTGTTATCACCTTTACCTCTGATCATCTTTTATATTTAAGCGGTCGTGAAGCTTAATTTTTATTCTTCTTATACATAAAACATTTAGTTGCTGCATGAGATTTATCGAATTAAATAGTTTAGTGTTTAATCAATATGTTTTCTTAATTTTTTTAATCTTAAAACAGCGTGGACTTCTTTTTTAACCTAAAAAAAATATTTTCAACTTGAGATTATTAAAAACAAAGCAAGTAAGAAGTCTTGAGTGACAGATGCCCTTAATCATCAGAAGTTATCTTCAATATTAGAATCATCGGCGTACGGACATAAGAAATTATGCCAATGGACCTAATAGACTTGAATAACGTAAGACCGCGGTTAGACAAATTAGGCTACTTGACGCTAATTTTGCATAAAAGCTACATAAACAGAACTATGTAAAACAAATAAGAGGAAAACGTAAGGTAAATAAATCAAGAGGCTGTAATCCCGTTTGTAGATCTTTCAAACAAAAGACGTGAGGGAATTTAGTCAAACGTCCTGTGACCCACAAACCTAGTTTTATGCTTGAGGTAAGGAATGAAACGTCTCCACTGCAGTCTACTATACAAATAATTTTAAACCTTTACAGTCTAATACAAAGAAAGATCACTTTATTCATAGAGAATCTTGATAATTTTGTGCTACTATTCCTTGACTATTTACCATGAAACTCATTTCGTAAATTGGAACTTAAGTAAGTAAAAAGAACAAACTAAACCCATAAATGAACCTTTCCTCGGAATAAAATTCAAACTCGTTAACTATTCACTTACCCTTCGCAGCCCTTTTCTTATCTTCAAGAATCTACCTTCGAGCTTATTTGGCATTTACTATTCGATGTTTCATAAAATTTCTCTTTTTAACTTCAATTGCTTTATCTTGACCTTTTTTGGGTACGCTTTAAGAAGTGTGTTTTGTTTGAAATCTAGTACGCTGTTTAAGATTTTAGACTTTGAATTTTAGTTTAGTATAATTTAGGGAAACGGTTTTTTGTCACCTATTTGTTACTATGCTTTGTTATACTCTTAATCATTTTGATTCACACCACCGATAATAAGAGATAAGCAGACGACAAACCATCAGGTTTCATCCTCACCAGGATAGCTTGTATTCCTCAACGCTGCAATTCTCCTGGAAAATCCTGCCTCGGACAGCCGCTTTATGGACACTATCTCGGTGGTATTACTAAACCAGCATGCCTTAGGTTCCTTTGAGAAGCGAGCTTATCTCTATTTCAAAGGCAGCATCTGCAGTCCCTGTGGTAAAGAGGATAGCGAGGCGTCGATGACTCAGTATTCCCGCACCTCGTTTTCCTTTTATTATTAACTATAACTTAAATAAATGCATGATACCTTATACTTTAAAATTTTCTAACGTTGAATATAAATGTGGCAACGTAAGTCTGTGATATATTAAACAAAAGCGACCACATAACCTCAAAGAACGTTCGCACGTAAATATTTTCCTATAATCCTCAAGCCCGTAAATTTCCGTTGCCCTAGTTCCATACGTAAACACCGACTTTAAGGATAGTGTGAAATAGAAAATACGACGTTGTGAATATCCTAGTAGAAGTCCTGAAATGTTTCTCTTCTCACGTGCAGAAAAGAGACGGAAGGTTTTATTATACGGTTAACCGAGAAATAATTTTTGAGGGTTAGGGCCTGTCCCAACAAATTGTAAATTGTCTGGTAACAATCCAACGTGTAAAATATGTGATGGAAATATCGAAATTTGTTTCCTTATCTGACAGGGACGTTTTTAAGCTATCTGAGCCTCTATCAGCCAGTGGTGGGACCGGCCCTTTGTTAAAACCACACTTTATAGCTTTATGTATGATTATTCTAAGAAAGATCGTATAAGGATAAAAAATAGTCAATATTATTTAATAGAGTTGTTTATTGCATGACTAGAAACTTTTTTATAAATATTTTTTTCATATTTCTCTGTATTCATTTGTTTCTTAATCGCCAGTCATCATTTCCATGAACTCTGAAAGAAAACTTCTTATTAATATACAAACATTGATATGAATTATTTGCATTATCGTCGTCATTGTCCTTTCCTTTATATTAAAAAGAAATGAGACTTGACATGCGGTTAGCAGTAGTGTAATATAGTGTAGCTGTTACTCGAGACTTCGTCCCCGTGGAATTAAGAAATAATAAAAAATATAGCCTATGTTACTCACAAATAAAGTAACTTTCTAATGATGAAAGAATATTTAAAATCTGCCTAGTAGTTTTGGAGTAATTGCGATACATACAAAAATGCAAATCTTTCCTCTTTATAATATTAGTATAGATTATTCCGATATAAAAATTGTAGTAAATACCGTCAAAGTCAACAGTTCCAGAAGCATCGGTGTCAATTTCTGCGATCATTTCGTTGAGCTGGTCCGGAGTCAGCTGGTCATCTAGTGCGGCTAGGATCTCGCGCAAACTCGATGTCGGGATGTATCCGTTACCTGGAAAAACATTTTATGGAGTGGATTAGGAAATGTGTACTATTTATACCAAAAAAGTGCGCTGACAACTTCAGATATAATAAAAAAAAAATTAAACCACATTATAAAGTATATTAAAATGAATAACCAGTCACTGTGTAAATATGAAAATAAACAAGCTAAAATTGATTAAATTTAGATTCAATTTCGTATTTCATCCGAAATACGTATGGCAAATATCGACAATGGCACATCACTACGCTCAAGCAGAGAGTAAAGTCGGCCAGTGCGAGTTTAATTGTTTGTAGTGACGCGCTGTGACGGACAGCTTCACATTAATTCTGCCAACGAACGTGAAGGAATCGATTCTACCGTCCACCGTGTATGATTAATTTACCCCTACCATTCGCTTCGTAATTCAGAATTAATATAATTTTCTTGATTCTTGACATAAAAGTTCACGAAGTTTGATCAGAAATGTATGATATAAAATTATTCATGTCTGTAAGATTTAAAATAATCACTAGAACTAAATTATAAGGCGCACAAAGAGGGACTTTTATATTTTTTTCTAAAAGAGGATCTTTTCATTTTGTCTACGTGGAATAAAAAAAAAGTAAAAAAAAATTGCTCAATGATAACGTTGCTTTTTAACGGTCAAAGAATTGTTGAATTTGATTTATTTTAATACATACAAAAATAGAATTTTTTCCTCTTTATCACTAGTAGAGAAAATACGTAATATGCGTATGTAAAAGTCTGTGCAAAAACATTAGTGAATTTATATAGCTGAATCATTTTTGCTACATTTTCAAAAGATTTAATTCTTTTATTGTTTATATTCGAGATCAATTTATTGTTCGAATGTAACAAATGGTAGGGGATGGCTGGCGTGCGGCCAGCGAATCGATCGTTCGCATTCGTTGCGAACAATTAATGTCGAGAATCCATTGTTTTCTACACTCGTAAAATTGGAAACTGTGTTGTTATATTGGTTTTAGCGAAAACAATGAAAAATGTAATAAAGCTGATTCTATAGAATTCACAGCACTATTCAATAATTATTTTTTGCTATAAAATATATCATTTTTAAATATATTAAAACAACTTTTAATAAACATTAAAACATGAAAGCAATATTAAATCCAACATTAAGGCGACTGCATATTTAACTATTCTATTTTACAGTGAACTTTTCTTAAAAAAGTGATGTAAAAGTGTTCAATCTAAACAACCAAGATAAACTCCGAACAAAACTTGGAATAGAACATCCGTTGTTATCCCAAGCTACTTGACACCTACAATACGTTTTGCGATGTGTTGTTTGTAAAACAAACGACTTGTCGACGAGTCAACAGCCCTGAAGCAAGTTACGTCTTATCTAAATGGCACATAAAACACGCCGCTGTGCGGGAATCTGCAAAATCATCTGTTAAGGTACGTTTTCACTGAAAAAGTACATCCACTTAAAATAATACTGAACAACAGATTTTAGTACAGAATTATTTAGTGCATTTGAAAGCAAAGGGTTACCTAATTAAGTTTTGTTACCTTCTTTATCGTAAAGCCTGAAAGCTTCTTTAAGTTCTTTCTGCAGAGCTTCATCATCCTCATCCAAGAAGTGGGTTGCAACTCGTACAAAAGAGTCGAAGTTGAGCTTTCCTGAGCCTAGAAAAAGATATGAATAAACTTAGTTAAAATAACTAAAGCTTACGCTTAAGCCTCTACATCAAAAACTATGATACAGAATTAATCAAAAAAAAAATGTGTTTATGAAGTGGTAGAACCCGCTTTAACATTTTCACACGAATAGGCCGACTCGTCCAATGCACAAATTGTTAATTATTTTTACAAAGCATGAACGATAGTAAACCTAAATTCGACTAAACTTTTAATCCAGTAAATGTCTATTTTTGGTTGCACGATTTCTAAGAACTCTACGTTCACATTCTACAGAACTTTGTATCTTGGCACCGCGTTACTTTCGCCAATAAAATGATCGCTTAATGCATGTCCTACTTCCTTGGAGATATCGTAAAAATGTGTACCGGGCTAGCTTCCAAGAATATTTCGTGTTAGAAATACGAATCAAATACAACCATATGTAAAGGGAATATGGGTCAAAATTGTTTGAACTATCAATAAGTATTTACTAAAACATACGACAAATTGTTTTAGTTAGCCAATTCCTTAAGGCACCTTGTTAATAAACATTTTTATGAGAAAGTAGGAAAGTCATGCGATATTTCACTTTATGAAATTAATTTATCATATGAGGACCTTGTTTACGTCCACGTGGAATAAAAAAAACAAAAGTAAATAGCCTGTGTGTTCATCCAGATTTGCTCTACATCTGCTAAATTTCATCGAGATCCATTGAGCCGTTTAGGTCGTAAACTTTAACAAACATCAAAATTTTCGCTCATAATATTAGTAAGATTTGTATTATTTGTTTCTTTATTATTAACAGGATATTTCTAGCGGTTTTTTTTTGTTAAAATTTATGCAAAGAACCAAATAGCTTAACTTCAATTATTTCAATACTAAATTCAAAAAAATTCTACATTTCTTTGTGGTCCCTAGTCGAAAACAATGTAGATTTACTACATTTTTCTCATTTCTTATTTGGCATTTTTTAAATAAATGTATAGCCCGAAATTCATTTGTAGAGATAAACTAGAACTTAAGACCTCAATCAAGGAGCTTCCTTTTAACTAAGTTAATGCAAAGTAATTTGACTCTAATGTCGTCCAAATTATAGACCCGATGACCTCTACGCGGACAGTAGGACACACCTCAAGGTCATCTGAATCTAAACCGCTTAAGAAATCCTTCTTAAGCAAGAATCCCACTCATTTATTAACCTTAAAGGATTTGGATAGATTGTGAGCTTTTCTATCCAATCTTAAGGTTGCCCTTTATGGTTTTCGTCTAGTTGTACAAAGTAGTAGGTATTTAATACAGTAGAAAAATACTATTTTAGAAACAACCCATTTGAAAACCGATGCCACAGATTGATTATGCTGGAGAATTCGTATGTTGAATAACTTATCTTATGGTCAGTTTCCATTGACACTAAACACAACTAATTATTTATAACAAATCTGATACTCTCTATAGAAACCAACAGTCAATTATCAAAACATCTCTTTGGATTTAAGGTGCGTAATGATCGATGTTACCTGGTGTAAATGTTACAAGGCGAGCTTTCATTCAATCAGTAGTGTTACGGGGAATCCAGCGAGCAACGTTCGACGCGAATGTCACACCTCGAACATTATCCCACGTTACGTTCGTTCAACACGCACCGGTAGAAAGAGCGCACACCTTTGACTAAACTCTCGCACAAATGTGATTGTCGATTGTTTCATAGTCCATTCAACTGTTTAGTTGTACAAATAACTATCGAGTAGTGTGCGCATCTTCATATAAGCTTATAGGCATTACAGCGCGACTAAACAGTTGTGCGATAGTTTAGTCAATGACGTATTCATAATATTGTTAGCTAATTTTCATTAAATCCGCTACGTAGTTGACATCCATTCAAACAGCTCTGTCTCTTGAACTAGATTACAAATGTAAGGTTAATTAAGTGAAAACACATTTGTAGCGATGTCAATTTCTCATTCACAGCAATATGAGGCAGACTAAGAGTTAATATCGCTTGTACTGTTTAATGATTCTGTTCTGATGAGATTTTAATTACTCCTGGATGTAATCAAATTCATCTTAACATTAAACAGTTTAGATGTTTAAAGTATTCATTTGTTTTATTAAACCTAGTGCTGTATTACGTAATCTATACTATTATAACAAAGCGTAAACACACACTTCTTTGTTGCCTAAGATGTCAGCAATTACAACATATTTTTGAATAATTCTTTTTTTAAGAAAAAGCCCTACACTTAAGTCATGCTTTAGGCTATATATTTTTACGCCATTAAACTTAGTGGGTAAATAATTTGGATAAAAATGTGGGAAATAGACCATAAGTTGCTGCCAACATCAAGAAATAAAAGGAAGATTGCTAAGATTTGTCATGTCATGTCATGTCATTTTGACATTTGCTATTGATAATTTGACAAATGTAAACAATAAAATAAAGTTTTTATAATTTCAAACGGATGAATCCGCACGCGAACAGCTAGTAGGAAGATATATCAGTTTCTATAATTTAACTTTTTTTGTTAATTATTTGTTAAGCTAGCGCTTGACCACGATCCCACCAGAAGGATGTGACGATGCAGTCCAAAGATGGTACGCGCTTGCTTTATAGGCAGCTGTTCACTCGCCTTTTGAAGGCCACGTTATTACCTCTGTACTAAATTAACTAAGACACAGACACAGCCCCGAATTAAACAATCTAAAAGCCGAATACTGAAACGACAAAATATCCCGGTCAGATAAATTGATGTCTTTCTTGTGAATTTTGATAAATTTTAAATGTGAAAAACTTTGCAAATCAATTTTGTTCACTGCAAACGTCGGCTAAAGCATGTCAGAAGCAGTTAGCGTTACAAGTTTTGAAAATAATTTGCATGCTTTGAGAACTAATACCAGTCGGAAACCAACATTATCCGAACTTCAGCAAAGTTGGAGATGCTCTGAAGACTTCCAACACAAGCTCGATTAGTTTGTCTGTTCGTGAGAAATTATTACAGATAGAGTATCTATAATATTCTGTAACTATTGTTTATTTTAAAATTATTACCGGTTATTAAAATATGAAAGGTTGTTCGTTGTTAATATAAAGAGGAAAACTTTGTTTTTTTGATTGTAATGAATAGGCTACTGAACTACTGGACTGATTTTAAAAATTCTTTCACCGTTAGAAATGTGATTTATCTGTGAATAACATAGGCTATATTTTTTCATTTCTTTACTATTATTTTTAAATTTCACGCGGACGGAATCGCGGACAAAAGCTAGTCGAAGATAAGGATAGGCTTTCAAGGACTTATCTATACTAATGTTATAAAGAGGAAAGATTTGTATTTTCGTATGTATTGAAATAACTCACAAACAACTGGACCGATCTTAAAAATTCTTACACCATTAAAAAGCTACGTCATCACTAAGTAACATAGGCTACCTTTTTTATTATTTTTTTTAATTTCACGTGGACCGGCAAGCAACAGCTAGTATATCTATAAAATCATTAGTAAATGTAGAATAAAAATTACTTCAAATATTAACGCGTCATATCTCTGTGTATTAACTTAAAGAGAATATTAGTTCATTAGCTGTTGAGAAATTGAATTCCTAAAATGTACACGACGCAAAGTAATTAAACTTGGAAACGTTTATCTTACGACGCAGAGTTTCACTTTATAAGGTTTATGACAGGGTTATATTTTGTCATCGTTTACTAGAGGCATAATATAATTTTATGACGTCATAGTCTGTATCCAGATGTTATTTATCTGGTTTAAGATTCGATTACGAGCAAAAAGTTGCAATATTTTTGTTTGATTAGGAAGCAGTTATCAATTGTCCGATTGTGTTAAGATTAAATGTGGATGGCTACAAAGGTAGAGGAGGACCGAAGAAAGTATGGATGGATTGTGTGAAAGAGGATTTGCATAAGAGAGTGGTTTCAGATATGACGGATGATAGAGATGTATGGAAGAGCAGCACTTACTGTGCCGACCCTACGTAGGAATAAGGGCAAGTTGATGATAGGAAGCAGTTATCAATTGTTGGATTCTGTGTACATTCTAACGGCTACTTTAACCCTTACTTAGTATAGATTTATTGTACTAAATCTACTGACTCTTTTAAAAATAGTTAAAGACTCTTCCATCACTTCTTGTTATCAACAAACTAATGAAAGCTAATGAAACAATAAAATCAAGTATCTGGCCGAAAAAAAATATGGTTCATATTTTTTTTAATCTAAGTAGTAAAAATGTAATTATTCATAAAAGCATTAAGACATAATGACAAAGTTTAAGTCGTTAAAGTTTAATGACTTCAACTTAATTGGCATCAGCTTAATTGAACGACGCACTTAGACGGATGATGGAGTAAGTTCTCGTTAAGTTATCATTTCTGAAAGCTGAAGACTTGAAATTTACAATTTAATTCTTATTAGAGAAGTTTGTCGTGTTTTAATGTTTATTACAACTTCTTTACTCGCCAATTATTAGCTCTGTTTGTTTTTTTATTTCACAACAAAATGCAGTTTTAATGTAATCCTTCCTATTTTTATTTTACCTACTTTTCGTAGTTTTACTTTCAAATTTATCACAGTGTCACAGTAAAACTACGTTACTAAAGATGTCATAAGAGTTTTCTAGAATTATAAAAAAGTTGTTTACTTGCTATTTTAAAAAGATTTACAAAATTTCGTGTAATACAAGTGAATTATAATGTAACGTTAATTTGAGCAGAGACGTCTATCAATTAAGAGCGTGAAGCGTGCCCGAGTGACAGGTAGACGTTGAGGCTTGTCGCTACAGTTTATGAGACAACGCGTCTAACAAATATAGTTAAACTAGCTGTCCCCATGGCTTTATCCGCATGAAATTATGAGAATTTTATTTCATTACTGACATTTATCACATCATCAATCCCAAATTTCAAAATGACATGACACGATGACAAACCGTGGCAACCTTGCATCCTTGATGTTGGCAGTAGCTTATGGTCTTTTTCCCACATTAGTGATTTTATCCCAAATATTTACCCAGTAAGTTAAATGGCGTGAAAATATATAGCCTAAAGCGTGACGTGTGTAAGGCATTTTATTAAAAAAAGAATTATTCAATAATATGCTGTAATTGCTGACATCTTAGGCAACAAAGAAGTGTGTGTTTACGCTTTATTATAATAGTATAGATTTCATAAAATAACACGGTCATTATTCTAATAAACACACCCCGATTTTAGTCTGAAACGCATAGATTTTGGACTGATATTTAAAAATTTACGAATTTAAGCGTAAATTGTGCAATGAATCCCATGAAATCAATGTTTACGGAACCCATATTACTAGCCAATAGAAGAACATTCTTTTAATTACGGCATTTTTTAATCTGTACCAATATTATAAAGAGGAAAGATTTGTATCTCTGTACGTATTGGAATAATTTAAAAACTACTAGGCCGATTTTAAAATTTTTTTCACTATTACAAAGCTACGGTTGTATGTATCAAAACATAGGCCATGATTTTAATTATTATTATTGCACGCGGACGAAGTCGTAAGTAATAACTAGTGTATCATAACTATTCACACTTAAAGACATTAAGAAATAAATCGATGGTATGTTATGTGGTCGTTACAGTTAAATAGTTCTTCGTATTTTTTTACACAATGACAACTCTTGTAAAAGAATTTAATCACACTTTTTTTGTAATCAAACATCAAAGGACGTGTTTCTTTGAGTCAGCAATCGTCAACTCGTAAAGACAGTAACTGTTAGGAATATGCTTCGCTCGCGGATTTAAAGACGCTATTTTGGTCACCGGCCTGACTGTTTTAACATTTTAATAGTCGCCTGGCGACATCTGTTTTATTTACACTTAGGGTCTGACCCACCATATTGTAAATTGTCTAATAACAATCCAATGTGTAAAATATGTGATGGAAATATCGAATTTTGTTCCCTTATCTGACAGTGACGTCATTTTTAATCTATCTGAGCCTCTATCAGCCAGTGGTGGGACAGGCCCTTATAATTGTAATACTCTATGGTTATTATACATTGAATATTAAAAAGCAAATAATGTTTAAACATTTTTAGTTACAAACCGTTTTATAACTTTTTTTTTAATATCTCTTATATTATAAATGCGAAAGTTTAGATGGATGGATGGAGGTATATTTGTTAGTTTGCAGCCTGAACTGCTTAACGGATCTCGATGAAATTCGGCATAGATTCTGAGGACAGTCTGGAATAAAACATAAGCACGGACTCGTGGGTGATAGCTAGTTTAATACGTTCAAGTCGCCTTTATTGTGAAAATATTTATCTTTATAGTTTAGATGTAAGCTGTTCAATTATTTAAGAATTGCATAGTGTAAATCCCTGACGAGAACACAATAAATCTGCGACATATCAATGGCAGTAGATTGGATGTTAATCTTCTTGTCCTTCTCCTTCTGTATGATTATGAAAAGAGATAAATGCTTACCATCGATGTCTTCGTTGTCTAATATCTGGTCGAGCTCATTGTCGTCGTAGCTGTGCACCATTGTGTTAAGGATGGTGCGAACCTTCTCCTTCTCAATGCGGCCCTGCTTGCTTGAGTCGAACATGCTGAATGCGCGTCGCAGCACTGCGGAAGAATAATAGGTTATATGTAGGTATCTAATGTGTGCTTCTATGTGTAAGAATTTGATAGGCTATTACCTACATGACTGCTATAGGACTTATATTATGTGTACGACGAACTGTCGCAAACTTCGTTAGCGCAAATTGGACCACCATTTACGCAATTTTGACAGCTCGGCATTTAATAAAAAGTAGCCTATAACATGGCCGTCTATGTCAGCTACCCTTCAGCGAAAGTCCGGTCGAAGTCGACCCAGCCATTTCGGAGATTACCCGGAACAACGCGGCTTGCGGACAGACAGACAGTCAAAAAAATTTTAAATGCTATTCTCGTTATCAGCAACGCACACATCATCTTCCCGAAATCTGGGATTTTTCTTTTGATATTCTACGTATAGTACGATAGGAAATATATCAATTTTATGTTACAAACATTTTTGATAAAGCAGCCTTTTCTAACATTGTAATAATAGAGAAATAAGTGGCCTAAAAATCCTTTCCATTGTAGTTTTCACTTAAGCAGGAGTGTTACTATACCCGCAACGTTTGCCAATCGATAGCCGAACCTTTCAAACTCCTTGATCCTCTAAAAGCTTGTTTAGTTAGCAGCAGCTTTCGTTTGAAAGCTTTTTTGTTAGTTTCGACTTTCATTTCTTTGTTAATAGAATAGTTCGACTTTTGTAAAGGTTGGATAAGTTTAGATTTTAATTAAGTGTCTATTGTTTACCAGCTTTCGCTCGCGACTTCGTTCGGGTGTAATTAAAAAAAACTATAAGTGATTAGCCTATATATTCTTCCGGACTACGCTCTACTACAAATTTCATCAAAATCTGTTCAGTCGTTTAGGCTACAAACACTAACAATCATCTAAACTTTCGCATTTATAACATTAGTACGATGTTCTTACTGAGCGACATGATGTTTATAACAAAATGCGACAGTTGCAATATTTTCGATACGTGTGTAAAATATTGTTCGTCTGACCAATTCTTTTACCTTAAGAAAACAACTTATTTGAAGAGATAATAAACATACAAACAACAAATTAAGATTGAGTAGAAAGCTACAAAAGTAGAGGAAGACGAAAGAAAGTATGGATGGATTCTGTGAGAAAGAGGATATGCTTAAAAAGCTAAATTCAGATATGACGGCGGATAGATGTATGGAACAGCAAATTACTGTGCCAACCATGCGTAAAGAAAAAGGCAAGGTTGATGAAAAAAAAAATAACTAATTTAACATGAAACATGATAGGCAGTAAAAGATTATTATAAAGGCCCTCGCACAAGTTCATATTTCCCTCGTAAAATTTATCGCGTACACATGACAGCTGCCACAGATAAATAAAATTAGTGGCTTTGTTTTTTTTATGTGTACTAAATTGTAGACTGCCTGATAGAAACGATAACAGATGTATAAATTAATCACGTATAACAAAAAATGTTTATTTTAAAACAGAATTCGGTTATCCTTTCACCTTAAAATAGGAGTCTTAATCCCAGGAATTTATGATGCCCGTTACACACGCTCTGTTTTATCTGAACAGCCAGATTGTTCAGATAAATCTAACAAAACTGAGAACTATATAAGTTTCAGTTTTGCGTACACGTTAGATTTATCTGAACGATCCGATTGTACAGATAAAACGGAAAGTGTTACGGCTTAAAGGTATACCATGTCATTCTGAACGTAAATAAAGCTTAATCGGTTATAGTGAGTTCTCTTTTGTTTTTTTATTAATGGCCAGCTTTAATATCGAGAATTATTAGATAATTTAGACAGCGCAATGATTTCCATGTGTAAATATTCGTGTTTTTTTTTAAATTATAACGTGGCAAATGTACAAGCGGCCACCTGAATCTGCCGAAATGGAGAAGTGACCGCTGCTCATAGACATCCGTAATTGCAGATGCGTTGCCTACCCGTAATCGACGGTAGTTGAGACACATAAATAGGATATTTCCCCTCCCTATTCTACTCCGCCGTCAAATCCTATCTCTCTAAGAAAAGCGTGGAAAGGAAAAGGGACTAAAATCAGGCGTGTTACATTCCATGTATTAATAATATTGGATTTTAACCCAATCCAATTTATTAACGCGTTATACACTGATTTAAATCCCAGTAATGTTGAAGCATTACGTTAATGTAATTAAAGTGTATGTAACCAACCGTTCACGCGTTCAGAGAACAAAGAATTATGTCATGTAAACATTCACGAGCTCTACCTTCAAACATTTAATTTGAATTAACTATTTTTTTTTAATTCTCAATAATTAACTTATCAGTCTACTAATTTTGAATAATATCATTTTAACTAGTTATACATCTATATTAATATAATAAAGCGTAAACATACACTACTTTGTGGCGTAGGGTGTCAGCAAGCACAGCATATTTTTAAATAATTCTTTCTTTAATAAAAAGACCTACACTTACGACACGCTTTAGGCTTTATATTTTCACGCTATTAAACTTAGGGGGTAAATAAATTGATAAAAACAATCATGTGGGAAAGGCACTAAAGCTGCTAACATTAAGAAAGCAAGGTTATTATGGTAACATAAAAAAGTTTTTTATAATTTGATGCGGATGAAGCCGCACGTGAACAGCTAGTATTTTAATATTATTAAACTGCATACAAAAATATAAAAGTAATAGGGCTTTTTCTTATTCCAATTTTAAATTAATGTGGCTTTAAAGTATATTCTCAGTTCATTCTCTTCCCATAAATACATCTATTGAAAATCTTTGTATTTTTACGTACAATAAATAAATGAAGTAGTTCTGCGATCTTAAAGTTCAAAAATCTTAATGTTCCACAATTGAATGTATGAAAAACTAGAACACACTAGTTAAAAATATTTAATTTTGTACGTTTATTCATTTACATTGTTGATTTAAACGTTTACTGCAGTAAGTAAAATCATAATTCTTCATCTCTTGCGGCGGCGGGCCAAAATTCGCCCCCAATGATCCGCCAGTGCGTGACAGGTCGTTCCTGACCCACTAGCACTAGGATCGATTAAATTGCTATAATGATTTTGGAAACAAAATGTACATATTTTATGTAATGTAAAATATACACCTGAAATAATTGTTTCACATAAGCGAGAGGAACATAGTTTTCTTCGTCCGCAACTAAAGTACCGCGGCAGGCCGATATCGGCCTGTTACGAAGTGAACGTATTAAACTATGAAGAAAAATAAAAACACTATTAAAAATATCTCACATTTTACAAGTTCTCGTCTGGCAATGTTTTGTTTAAGTTATTTGGCACAAATATTCTAAAACTCTAAAAACGTCTGGCATTTAATTGTTACTGACAGGTAATGAAATAAATTTCTTCTACACTCATAAACATTTCTACCGACGAATCGTGTCTTAATAATAGGTAAATTATATGAATTTGAGCGTGAAATACAATTGACAAAGACGTGATAAATACAAAATAGAACTGGCCATTTAATGTACATAAAAACTTATTTAGTAACGTCATTTACTGAAAAAGAAACAACCCGTGGTAAGTGTTAAGAAACACCCGTTAGTGTTAAGAAACAAAAAATATTATATTAGTAAAAATCATTACAGTTTAAACTTATGTAAAACTAGCTTTCGCCCGTGACTCCGTCCGTGTTGATTTAAAAAAAGTAAGTAGCCTATGTGTTCTTCCAGACTGTTCTCTACATCTATATACCGAATTTGATCGATATCCGTTCAGTCGTTTAGGCTACAGACTCTAACAAACATCCATCCATCTAAACTTTCGCATTTATAATATTAGTATGATTAAAAAAATTACTATTAAGTATAATATACAAAGACAAATGTGTATTGTGTGACTACATTTATGTCTGATTCAACAATTATCATATACAAAAGCTATTTAGAAAAGAATAAAATTTATAACATCCTTGATTTAATCTAGTATTTTTATTTTTGTCAAGTGTAAATATTTAAATTATATGTAACATATCTTACATGAATTAAATAAATAATTTAAATTAAATAAAATTATTATTCTAATTTAAAACAAAACATAAACTTAATTATTCATTAGTAAGTTTATACATTTATCTATCGTTAAATTTGACTATTTACTGTTTCAAAAATAGTGTTAAAATAAAAGTTACATTTTAAAATAAACGACACATTAACTTCACAAACGTGCTATAAAACTCAGTACTTCTCTACTGGAAATAACCTAACATTGACTGTGAATAGATGCTAGAAACTTCGAAATAGTAATCAAATAGTCGTATTTAAATACTCGTAAAATATAATTATTCCTATTGGAATTCCTCAGAAATTTTTTTGACCGGAAACGGAAACAATTAAAGAAACATTTTTGCAAACATTTGTATGTTATACGATGACTTATCCATTAACGAAATTAAAAAAAAAAAACTTAGTAGGCTGCGTATACTTTACGTATATTTTTTTCAACTTAATAGTATGCTTTTAAATAAAATTAAAACTCACTTGTAATCTGCTCATCGTCGATTTGAGTAGTCTGTAAACAAATAAATTCACATTATTATTAGTTAAATTCAATAAAATTAAATAATCAAGAAGTCAAACGCACCATTTTTCAATCTAAAATGTAACTAACTACTTTGAAACAATAAGCGCGCTTGTCGATGTTAGCGCGGGGCGAGCTCGTATAGCGACTGACGATTTTGAATCATGTTCGAAATTCAAACTGAGTCTGGAATGTTCAGGCTATGTTTATACGGAGTCTATAAAAACCTATATTGAAGCCGGAATATTAAAACTTAAGGACATAATAAGGTTTTTTTTATCTGTGAAGATTTCCTGCAAATTAAAGAAAAATAAAAGGTCTATCATTACCAAATCTCGTAGTGTCCCAAGCAAATATAGCTGTTTGCTATCAACTCCACAGCGCTGTTCTTTCATTGGACTCTTTTTAATATCCCTGATAATAAACGTGCAATCCGCTACAACAGTGCTAGTCATTATAGACTGTGCGCTGTTTTTTATTTGGTGAATTAAAAAAGCAGCGTAGAGTCAGCAGAAATGTGGCTTAGTTACAACGAAGTACTGACTGAGAGAAATGTTATTTTCTTTCAGTTAGTACTTTTAAGTAGTTTTAAACATTTGCCTAACAAGGTCAACTTCTAGTCATTTTAATATTTGTTTTAATTCATTTTTAAAGAAGATAAAATAAAACAAAAAGCATAAAAAGGTTTCGTTTGTATACTAAATAATAATTATGAAAAACTGACCAGCCAGGGGAAAGGAAAAAACAGAACGAAACTACTCTTTTCTATTCTTTTTAAAGAAGAAGAAAATATAATAGCATCAGACCGAATAACAAAATATGCTTTCTCATTTGCCTCTTTCTACGATAAAAAATTCAAACTCACTATTAAACATTCTATGCCAGCAATTATATTCTTTTCGTAGCAAAGTCGTGTGTACGCAATGAATAATTCTACGAATTTTAAAAATCATACTTGAAAAAACTGTCTTTTGTTTCAGCCAAGACAGTTTCTCGTTGTTAGCTTTGAGAGCAGAACTTATCTTGTTGATTTTGAACGATTTAGCTCTTGGCTGTATTCCAATTTAAAAGTAGGCTTAAGTATAAAGCAATTTTAAAAAGTTACCGGCTGCTTTCACTTTCAAAGGGCCATTTAAAACTACTCGTTATAGATAATTGTGTTAGCAGTTTTAAATTTAGAAGAGAACAATGGAATGTCATGTCATCACTTTTTGACTAATATACCAAGACCTATTCCAACAGAAGTTGATGACCTCCCAAGTTGACTATCGAGTGTCAATAATTGTTTTCTTCTCTTTATTATTAGGTTTACTTACTAGCACACGGCAATAAGCTGTTTTACTAACAAAATATGAGATAAAAATTTATTATTATTAATAATAGCTGTTCCCGTGCGATTTACATTATACAATTATTTTATTGTTTATATGTGTCAAATTGTTAATTGCAAATGTCAAAATGACATGCCATGACAAAACTTGACAATCTTGCTTTCTTGATGTTTGTAGCAACTTATGGTCTCTTTCCCACATTAGGGTTTTTATCCAAAATATTTACCCCCTAAGTTTAATGGGATGTGAAAGTAGCGCCAGTGGTGGAGAAATTGAGAAGCAAAAGGTTAGCGTGGTATGGACATGTTGTGCCGACCCTCCATAAGGGATAAGGGCAAGTGGATGATGATGAAGTTTAATGGCCTGAAAATTTATAGCCTAAAGCGTGACGTAAGTATAGGGCTTTTTATTAAAGAAAGAATTATTCAAAAATATGCTGTAATTGCTGACAACTTAGGCAACAAAGTGTGTGTTTACGCTTTATTATAATAGTATAGATAGTATAGATAACTGTTGAAGATGTAACTTAAGTCTTCTTTAAGTATTTTATTAAATATTGCAATATATGTCAAGTTTGTATTATTTCTATTTATTTCCTAATTGTGTTTATTATGCTGTATTGGCCATATGTTATCTGTTGCTACCGAGTTCTACCACTGTAGATGGAAAAAATGTTATTAGTATTTAAATATAAATAATAAAAGGAATTTGGAGGGTGGCACACAATAAAAAGTCAGTCGTCGGAACCCGAATTGTACACACCTATTTAAAACCACGAGTATTCTTTCGTCTCCCCATCGCCGCATCCTTTATAATTACTGTGGGGATTTCTTGGATCTTGTATGTCTTTTACATATTATCTTTTAAAAATATCCTTTAAATATATCCATCCATACAAAGTCACAAGTCATATACATAGAATTAGTTCCATAGTTGCTTAATGAGAATATTTTTTTAAAATATAGATTAAAATACATTTTTACAAACATAACATTTTAATTTCCACATCATTTTAGATATTCTGGTATATCTAAACTGCTTTATAGTTTGTTTATCAGGAAGGTAGTATACTAAATCTGTTTATCTATAGAGAAAAATTAACATCTTATTTGTCAACAGGCTCGGAACAAACCAGCTGACGGAGGCGGCCACGTCAATCAAAAGAATGTCGCCGGACAGAAAGCAACCCCACCCTGCCAAAAAGGTATCAATTCAACTATAATTATTTACGTTGTATTGTTGCTCGCGACTTTACTTACTCAGCGATAACGTAGCTTTTTATTAGTGAAAGAATTTTTGAAATCGGCGCAGAAGTTTTAAAGTTATTTCAGTTATTACAAAAATGCAAATCTTTCCTTTTTGTCTTAGTATAGATGAAAATTAGCAGGTTTTTTTATCTAATCACAACTATCATTACATCATTAACATCGACATTGCAATATTTAATGGTGATGACCTCAGGCTCTAGTGAGAATAGACTGGAGTTTCATCATCCCATCCTTCACCCAATGGACGGATAGCATAGTGTGTACTTCCATACGTCCCCGTCCATACTTTTGGTACCATACCATTTTGGTTTTCGTATGCCTTTGTATTGAAAATTACTAAACTATACCTTTTTAGGTGCATCAACTAAAGGTGGTCCTAAGACTCCAGTTAAGCCATCAGCACAGAAAGGTGCAGCGAAGACCGCGCCACCGAAACAAGCTGCGGCCGCGGCGGTGAAGACTCCGCAAGGAAAAAAGAAGAAAGGCCACAAGCATCAGCAATACGAACTTATTGTCACCATTAATTTGGTAAGTGTACTTATCAGATATACCGAGAGAATTTGTAACATGAAAAATTTAATTCTGGGCACATAAATGACAAGCAAAGTCAAATTTTGCAAACGCCAAAATTTCTTCTAAAACATTCCGACGGGATTTTAACAAAAAAGAACTAAAGAAAACAAAAGATTATCTTACTAGAAACTTCAAATTCTAATCGTATTGCTTTATTATTGCTATTACAAAAAATATCTAGAATATTCCAAAGTTATAAGTAATATTAGGAGGCTATAAATTATTATTTATGTGGTATCATGAGGCTGTAGACAAGATGTTTAGTCAACTGAAATATGTAGCAATTTCAAAAGTTATTTCAAGGATATTGCCTCGCAAAATCTCTAGAGTAAAGTTCTATTGTCTCTTTCTGACAAATGAAACTATAGCTACAGCTATCTCATCTTTACTTCTTCAAGTTCGGGACCAATTTTCCGTAACTTGCTCCCACTAATGCCGGAAGGAAAAAGTTTCAATGTGTTTTCTTACAGCAAATTATATTTGAATCTTCAAACATAAAACCGTAAATAAAAAATAACTTTTATTTTTCATATTCACGCCAAAAAAAATGTAGTTATGGTTTATCTGGCATTAAAAATACACATTCGAATAAAAACTCTTGTAAAAATTTATTCAGCATATCAACTCAATGGGTTATTTATTGACAATAAAATCTACCAGATTAACATGTACAAAAACGATATCCAATTTTCGTAAATCATATAAAAATGTACAAACATTGTTAACCTATGTAACCCGTAAAAAACAATTTCGATTAACTCGTATCGAAAACAGTATAAACAAATGATTATTCTTGTCGGAAAAAACAGATAAAATAAAATTACATTCTCGTCTAGCGTTCGCAGCGGTGATTAAAAAGAATTTAAATTCCATTCACAAAGTCTTGGAGTTTTAAAAATAAAACAGACTTACACCCAGGCATTCGAGCGTTGTTAAAAACGCTGTAGGAAACTGCAATTCTTTTACGATTTCTCTGGTTTAAAAAGTATTGTTTGTTATCTAGGGCTGTCACTAAATCAGAGGTTTCAAAATATGATATTTTAAAGCACATCTTACATTAATTCGCTCTTGTTTTTAATTACTTACTTTTGATGAAACTCTATCATCTTATCGTATTTAAGACTTTGTTAGATAATTGATATTTTTAAATAATTGTGACCATATATTTACTTAGGAACGTAATGGAATCACATTAACAAAATATACTTGAGTTATTAATCTACGTAAAGGACTAATGCTTGGGTGGTCAAGTATCTTATTATTAAGATACTATATACCTATGTATATAAATTTATACATATTTTGACATAGTTTAGTTTATCAAGAAAATTATTGAAACCAATCTCGTTAAAAATCCACCGCAACAGTTGGTTGCTAGAACATCTCAAAGGAGTTACACGGGCCGTCGACAGCCGCGACGCTTGTTGACAGCATTCCGCTCTGCTGCTTTGTTTATAGCTTCTTCACGGCTATTCTATTTATAGTTTCACTGAGATGTGTTATCATATTTTACTGAAATATCGTTTTTAACTTCTTACCTTGGAGAAATACCATATCCTAAAGTCGTGTTTCATCTGACGAGTTAGTTTCAGACCTAGGTAAACCCTTTTATACCTTCTGATAAATCTCATGAGACATTTGTGTTTCACCATGACGGGTGTGTTTCTGGTGATAAATATGTTTAATATTGTGAGGACCTTTCTTGATAGGGCCATTTAAAACACGTGAAAAATGAAACATAAATAAAGTTTACTTAAACATTGTTCTGAACTTTTAACGCCATCTATGTGAACACTCGTACATTAAGAGGTTAGTTATTTGTTTTTTATCATCATAATAGATGGCGCTAAGTCACAAAACGTTATGGAGGGAAATAAAAATTTAAAAATATGCGAAACTAACCTCTATTGCATCTATCAGATGTTTTTTATTAACACAGATCTAATTATCCTAAATATGTATTGCATTTTCAGCCGAAACTGTTCTTACCATTAGACAAACTAAATTTAGTAAAATGTAACCATTCTCTTCTTGCAATAATACTTTACTATGTTAATACGTGCATTTAATAGAATGGAATTTTTTAATGCAAATATCTGTTTTCATTACTACTGATACGATATTTTTAAACCTAGAACGCCAAGAAATCGGTACTATTTAAAACAAAGAGCTGAGTAAATAAAATAATTGACATCTATTAAATCTGGCTCATCCACTGACGTCGCAAAAATAGACACGTTAAATTGCGTTCACTTCGCGAAGCAATGGTAATTGCAAAGAATTAAACACTTCTGCTAAATTAATATATCTTAATTGTTTTGATAAGCCATTATGAAGCTTATACGCACGTTGTAAAGTTGACAATTGATTTACTCAGTAAATGTAGTATCACGCGTCGTGTAGTATCCACAATTTTCCCGCCAAAACAACGCGTTCCTAATGATTTTGTCTGTGCCAAGATTGTAGGAACATTTATCTGTTCTACAATGACCACAATTTTAAAAGTATAAAAAATGTTAATAATAAGGAAGTAACTAAATAGAATTTTATTTCTAAGTAAAATCGATTACAAAGTTTTTAAATTTCATCGGATTAAAAACTTTTTTGTTGATTTTCAGTAAAATAAATACTACCTCATATTTAACCTGATTGTATAACTAAAACATTTTAATCTTACAAATGTAAAACAAGCGCATATTGATACCAAACAAAAAAAAAACTGCAAACATCCGATAAAAATGCAATCAAAACCGACCTACCTGTCACTAAAAAAATCTGTTACCACTGTAGAACGACCACATGTTGTTATAGCGCAAAAATCCAATTTAAATATAGTCTACATATAACAGAGCTGACAATGTCACGCCGCTCGTGTCACTACGAACTTTATCCGTTTGTAATAAAATTAAAAATTTAATCAATTTGCCCGCGTCAATTTATACAGACTACGTAAACATCGTATTTTTTTTTAAATCTGCGAGTGTTTTTTAATAGTTTTGTTCAGTGCCAGTAACATGTGTTAAGATTAAAAATAATAATTTTAGTGTAGTGACAACGCGCCAATTTTAAATTGTGTTGCGTCGATTTTATTGTTTAATTTTATTTTCTTGTTACGTGAAAAATCTTCAAAAAAAATAAAGTGATTGTATTGAATTACAAAATGGCAGATATAGAAACAACTGACGAAATATACAATAAGGAGTACAGAAGAATACGTCGAATAACAAAAGATTTGGCGATTAGGCAGATATCTGTAGGTTTAAAATATTTACTAAATTTGATTAAATAATGTTCATCTATACAAAATCTAACTTATTATTAAGGGAAATTTCAATAGTTAACGTCTTATTGAAGTCTAACTTCGACGTTCAATTTCAAATATATTTACTAATTCTCCTATTTTTTAAAACTATTGATGTTTTAAAATAATAAATTATTGAAATCTCACAGTAATCTTTCTTTTCAGTCTGAATACGGTCTCACCGAGGAACAAGTTGCAGGTAACATAAATTCCAATAAATAAGGTAATTAGTATGGTCTTTGAATCTACGCTTGTTTTATTATCTGTGATAATACAGTTTCTAACGGCGTGTGGCCGCCCATAAAAAAAAAAAAACGTCGACATTAAATCAACTTTTTGCAAATTAAACGAGTGCTTTCAAAACGTTAAACTTGCTATGTTATGTTACGTTAAATCTCAAATTACATGTTTAATATCACTAAATATTTTAAAGGCGAAAGTTTAGATGGATGTTTGTTAAAGTTTGTAGCCTAAACCGTTGAATGGATATCAATGAAATTTGGCACAGACTTAGAGGATAGTGATAGACCTTATACAAGAATTTAGATATTGTTTACAATCAGGTGTTGTGCATTATCCTGTCCAAGGTTGTTTCAACCAGTTAATATAAAATGCAATTAAGCGAGTATTTAATAATTTAGCACAAGTGTAAAGACCTTTATCTGATTTGGGTTCTTAATGTTTCCTGTTTTATTTATTTTGCAAGCCGTTATTTTTTATACCAATTACGTGTGTACGTGTAAGGTATTAACGCTCTGGAATTCGAGGCTTTTCGAGACACGAACAATGGGGCCTGCCTTTTTGTCGGTACGCCTACGTTTTAATATTACTGTAGGCTTGTGATTTAATAATAAAAAGATTATCTTTAATACTCACATATTACAATTTATTAATTACTAGCTGTCGCCCGTAACTCCGTCCGGTCCGCGTGAAATTAGAAAAAAAAACAAAAGTGAGTAGCCTATGTGTTCTTCCAGAGTATCCTCTACGTCTATGCCAAATTTCATCGAGATCCGTTCAGCCGTTTAGGCTACAAACTCGTAACAAACATCCATCCATCCATCTAAACTTTCGCATTTATAATATTAGTATGAAGTATGATTTGTATGATTCCATATAAGATCTTTGGTTAGGGATTAATAAAGAGACAATACATGTGCACAAAAAAATAAAAAACATAAATTTAAACTTACTTGCTACTAGACCTTTGTAAAACTTTTAATCTATTCAAAACATCAGCTCACAGTCTTGATCCGTTGAGCTGCGGCTCAACATAGCAGCTCACGGCTCGACGCGATGTATTAAAACTACATACTGTCCGATCTCGCAACGCAAATTAAAAAACAAACTGAGCTGATCTGACTCGATTCATAGATCTGCGAACCGTCAGCTCTAGCAATGGTCCTTATGAAAAAATGTACATTGTTTTTCTTGTTAGAATTCAAGGAAGCGTTCATGCTCTTCGACAAAGATGAAGATGGCACCATCACTATGGCGGAGCTTGGAGTTGTGATGCGCTCCCTCGGACAACGACCCTCAGGTATGTATGAAACAAATATATTTACATGCAAACCTAAAACTAAATTAACGCACAACTGTTTAGTCTCGTTTTAATTCTTATAAGCTTATATGTGGATGCGCACACTATTCAATTTTTTTAAACAGTTGAATTGGCTGCGAAATAATTGACGATCGCACAACAGTTCTGCGACAGTTTAGTCCAAGGTGTGCGCCCGCTCTAAAACACACTACAAATGCTCTGTTCTGATAGATTTCACTGGATAGAAGAATTCTTCATTCAAAACTGCATGTAGGCATTAAAACTGTGCTCGTTTGCCCGCTTTTCTTATAAAAAGGCAAAATAACTATAACTGTCAATTAAACAGTTCAGTTAGAGTTTTTTTTTATAACATAAGGTGGCAAACGAGCAAGCGGCCACCTGAATTCGCCAAAATGGCGAAGCGACCGCTGCCCATAGACATCCGCAATTGCAGATGCATTGCCTACCCTTATCCGATGGAGGAGGAGACGCAAATAAAGAGGATAGTAATATCCTCTTTATTTGCGTCTCGAAGGGGTAACCCTTCCTATGCATCACCTCTACCGTCAAATCCACTTCCCGTTCCCATCCTCTCATTATAAGAACAGGGTGGTAGGGTTTTACTTGGACTACGAGTATTCAGTTAAAACTACCAGAACGGAGAGTCGGTTTTTTTATAAATATCAACTTTGTTCTAAGTCTTTTATTAAGCAATAACACACTCTAATGTCTAGCCCATAAAGTGTGAATTTGATACTAAAACGTTAGAATAGATCATTTGAAAACGATTATTTATTAAGAAATTATAAATCTTTATTGGGAACGTAAATAGGAGTAGCTATATTTCATTATATTTGGCGCCATCAGCACTGATCAAAGGGCCGTTTGATCTGTTACACGCAATGTTTACATTCCTAACTGCCAGTGGCATTTCGTCACGTTTTTTAACATGCAAAATACAGCTGTTTGATAATTTGTCTAATATTTTAAAGATAATATATGTTTGTCAAAGATTAAACTTATACGTATTCTTATAATTAAAATATTACGTGAACAGTCGAGAACTTTTATTTCCTACCCATTTCTGTGTAATGACATTTAAAACAATATGGTCGGAAACTCATCACAACAGATACCTGATTAATGCTCTTATCATGCTCTGTATATTCGACCCTAAGTAAGTCATCATCTCCCCTACCTTATCGTACTCTCGTAAGGTCGGCGTACCGGGTTTTCGTCATCCGAATAACTCCATCATCCGTCATCTCAGTCATCACTCCCTTCTTGATCATGTCATCTTTCATGCAATCCAGCCATCTCTTTCTTGGTCTACCTCTACCGGTGTACCTCTACACTCATAACTAACGTTCCTCTTGTTACATGCGATTCATCCTTCTTTTCTATTCATTCGATTCATTCATCTTTCTATCCTAAGTGGGTAGTGAATTTAATTCTTTCACTGCAATGTTATTATATAAGGGCGTTGATTTGAATCGTTACAATGTCTTTATAGTAAACACTTTTAACCCAATGTCATCAGTTACAGCGGTTACGTTGCTAAGAGATGCTCGTATTTCGCTTAACCACAAGTTATGTGTCCTAGATATGTACCGGCGCTGTTGCATTTGTTTGAATGTGTTGTTTTCTATAAGAGAAATAAAAAATTAAGTAATGTGTTCTTGCAGACTTTGTACTACATTTTTGACAAATTTAATTGAAATCTGTTAAGTCGTTTTGGAGATATTTAGTAACAAATATCCATTTATAATTACTTAATTTAAGCTTTGTTGCATTATTTGTGCAAAAATATTAAATAAATAAAATCAAATGATTATATTTTATAATTTTGTACATGTTATAAATAATTTATATCTAAGTATCATTTTTTTAAATTTTTCGACTATTAACGTATCTATATGACGGAACCAATTAGGGACTTTCTAAAGGTGTTACTATGTTCTAAATCTCTTGTCATGACAACAATCATTATAGCAGTGAACGTTAAAGTTTGTTTAACGAGATTCATCATTCCCAAACTGATATCAATAATTTGACGTAACTGCCAAAGCCCTTGCCAAATGCGTCCCCAACTGCCGAAGAATGACTATTAATAACTGAGAAAATAAACTGTTGACAATAAACGTTTCTTCCTACATATCTATACTAATATAATAAAGCGTAATTATTTGTAGCCTAAGATGTCAGCAATTACAGCATATTTTCGAATAACTCTTTTTTTAATAAAAAGCCCTACACTTACGTCACGCTTTAGGCTATATATTTTCACGCTATTAAACTTAGGAAGTAAATATTTTGGATAAAAACCCTAATGTGGGAAAACCATAAGTTGTTGCCAACGTCAAGGAAGCAAGGTTGCCAAGGTTTGACATCATGTCATGTCATTTTGACATATGCAATTGATAATTTGACAAATGTGAGTAATAAAATGATTTTTTTTATAATTTTATGCGGATGAAGTCGCATGGGAACAGCTAGTTTTTTTTTTTTTTTTACTCTTGAATTTAAAATTTGATAAACAGGGACTTATAACATTAAGGAAAATAAAAGATCTATACTATACTAATATACTATCTATACTTCTGTCTATATAATCTATACTTCTATACTAATATATTAAAGCTTAAACACACACGTATTTGTGGCGTAGGAAGTCAGCAACCACAGTATATTTTTACACACCAGAATTTCAAAATACCAGATTTACACACACAGCAAATCTGGAATTTTTCATTTGATATTATAAACAGACACTTCAATTGTTGACCGACTTCCCAAAAGAAGGTACTCAATTCGTCTGTAAGTTTTTTTTATGTGTGTTACGGCATAACTCCGCTGCCAGTGGACCGATTTTGATAATTCTTTTTTATTCGAAAGGTAATGCTTGCAGGTGGGTCCCGTTTTGATTGATTTTTATTACATGTATAAATAGGTATATTATCGTGTAAATTAGTGGATGTTTAAAATAAATATTCTTTGCAAATTTGCCACGAACAATTAAGTAAAAGCCATACCCATGTTAGTACATTTAATTCGTGCAGATTAACATTATCTACCCACGTGATTGCCTTTAGGAGAGAATACAATGGATTTCCTTGTTTAAAATTTCTCAAAAAGGTCGAGTATAATAAATTACTAACAATTGTACTGTAACAAATAGTTTTCAACCTCTATCGTACGTACCTTAATTTTGTATAACTATACTTTTTGCGGAAGATCGGATGGAAGTTTAGTGGCTTAATGGATTTCGATGAAATTTGCTTGGTGTCAAACATAATCTGGTAGAACACTTTTTTTCACTCATAGTCGCGAGTAAAAGCTAATATTATATGTAGACTATGTTACTGGCATATAATGTAACATTCTAATGCTGAAAAAAATAATAGAAATCAGTTTAGTAATGCTTGAGTTAGCTTCCAAAAGATCAATAAATAATAATAATAATAAATTCATTTCAACAAAAAGTGGTTACAGAAAATTGACCCAGAATTTCAATTTTGAAAAGATCAAATATTTACTCTTTATAAAAATACAGCAGATTATAAAAATAATGCGTTGGGATCAATTTCATTTAATCACAATGTCCTCGAGGAAACCTTATTTGTTATTATCTGTAAGTTCCTTTCTCGTTTTTTTTTTTAATTCAATTTTTTAGTTATGCACACGAAGTGTTTACGGCCAGTTATATGAGAAGGTCTTATTGTACAACCTTTAAATTCCTGGCCAGATTAATTATTATTTTTAATAATGCTGCGTTAACTACCGTAAATTATTGGAACAAAATACAAAAAGGACTTATCACAGGCCCCGGCGAGATTCGAACTCACGATCTCCTGTTTACTAGACAGGCGCTTTAACCAACTAAGCCACGGCGCCGATGAGCGCTTCGACGAAATTATCGTCTTATTTATGTTAACAAAAAAATCTCAAATTGTACAAAATTAATTCGTTTATAAATTATCTGGAAAATTTAAATTAATAATTTTCAATCAGACCACACAAGGCCATAATTCAGAGGCAAAGTTATCCCACAATTGTTACTCTCGCATATAAATCATGGGATTTCGCTTACAGCGGTCGTTCCCGTGAAATCCGAGCACTAATAAAGCTCGCCAAAATTGCATTGCTTCATTCCCTTTTTGTTTATTACGGAATAAAACTGTAGTTATAATAACCTATAGATTTACCTGTCAAAAATATCACTTGGAAATCCAATGAAATGTATTGGAGTTATATAAAAAAATGTTTCTGGGATACTTTTTATCAAGTTTTTTTTTTTATAATAATTATGTTGGTTCTAATTCTCTAAACACATAATTTCAGAGACTGAACTGAGAGACATGGTGAAGGAGGTGGATCAAGACGGCAACGGCACTATCGAGTTCAATGAGTTCCTCCAAATGATGTCCAAGAAGATGCGCGGGGCTGATGGAGAAGATGAACTGAGGGAAGCTTTCAGGTAACAAGTAAATGAATTAGTCAATTTTCCCAGATAAGAACAGCTATGGACGTACCCTTGCATCAGTGTGCGAAAAACGCAGTGTGCAGGGGTGGCGGCAGCTTGTGTAGCGGGTCACTGATACCTGATACGCGATAACTACGAGTCTGTAAAGACTCAAGCCACGAAGAAGAAGAAGTAAACATATTGTAAACAATATATAGCAACACAGGCTTTATTATTATATAGTAATCCGAAAGTGCCAATGATAGAGAAATAGTATAACGAATGGTCAGCTATAGAAAAATTTTACGGAGAGATAAAGACCATATAAGTTTTAACGTAATTTAAATAACTGTGGATGTTTTCAATGATATAAAGTCCAAATAAGTTATGGACGTTGACCCCCGTAATGCAATCATAAACCTAGAAGAAATCAGCTATCGCATTAATTCTAGTTGTGTAATTCCAGGGTATTCGACAAGAACAATGACGGTTTGATCTCGTCTGTGGAGCTGCGCCACGTGATGACCAACCTGGGCGAGCGGCTGAGCGAGGAGGAGGTAGATGACATGATCCGGGAGGCTGACCTCGACGGTGACGGCATGGTCAACTACGATGGTAATATTCTAACGATAAGTGCTCGTCAATGATTATTCTTTCGATTCTTATCTTTACTGATATTATAAAGAGGATTGATTTGATTTTTGGATTTTTTGATTTTTGTATGTATTGAAATAACTCAAAAACTATTGGACCGATTTAAAAAAAGCTTGCACCATTAAAAAGCTACCTTATTAGTGAGTAATATAGGCTATTTTTTATTATTTAATTTCACGCAGATGAAGTCACAAGCAATAGCTAGTTTTTAATAAAAAAAATAGGAAAAAGTGGTAGTCTTAATGGTGAAGAAGTTAATTCTTAACTTACTTCTAACTAATATTTTAAATGCGAATGTGTGTTTGTATGTTTGTTATTACGTGTTTTCAAAATTGATTACTTTATCTTGTTGAAATTAGATAAATGTAGAACAGAGACTGGGATTATTGTTATAGTTATTAGAGTTTGGAATAAGACTGTCCGCACCTTGCAATAATCGCACAACCGTTGTGCGATTGTCGATTGTTCCGCAGCCTTCAACTGTTTAGTTGTACAACTAAAAATCGATTAGTGTATACCTCCATATAAGCTTATAGGGATCAAAGCGAGACTAAACAGTTCTGCGATAGTTTAGATTCAGGTTTGCACACTCTCCGAGGCTATTGGATAATAAAAAAAAAAACATATCGACGAATTGAGTACCTCCTTCTTTTGGGAAGTCGGTCAAAAAGCATTATCAGACGTAGTTGAGTAGTCTGAAGTAGTTGTTTATTGTATTAAGTAAAATGTTTTTTACAGAGTTCGTGACAATATTGACATCGAAAAACTAGTATGCAGAGAAAAGGCCACCAAGAGATCGTCCCCCGCCCGTTCCCAGACAGTGCTCTCACCACGAACTGTTCAGGTTCGGAGGGAAAGAAACTCTTATATAGTTGCCAAATACTCTGAACTGGAACGTAAACGAATGTGTTTCCGTTCGCGTATAGTGAAGTACCCAAGTGTTAACGCAAATAACGTTATTACTACATTTTAGATGCGCTTTACCGCAGTGTTTAGATGTGTGAAGTGTAAAACATTGTAAAAATATCATAAAATTCAATACAATCGCTTTATGATGTCTTTTTATTGTTTTGGAACATATTTAATGAATGAATGTTTGTTTAAATGTATCATTTTATTGGTGTCCAAATTAAAGGAAGGCAGGGTAATCTGCACATCACTACATAATTATCGCCTTCAAAATTAGAATATAAATTATTACGATCAGAATAACATTTCTAAGGATCCGTACAGCGTCGCAAATAGAAAATATCTCCTTAGTACATTTTCTTACTAAAAAATCACTTTTTAAATTTTTTATAAATCGCTCTAATAAATAAATTTCAATAAATATAAATAAATGACTGGTATTTCATAGCTTAAATGCGGTTCGATTTTTACGTATCGTGGTGAGAAAATTGTGTATATGACGAAAAATTCGAATATAACAGATAATGTGAAATCATTTAAAATAATTTTTATGTAATATCTCAAATTTACATAACCGTTATAAAATAAGACTGTTATATACACCATCAGAAAACACTTATTGGTTTAAAAAATCACTTTGTTTCTTTGAAAACATCACACTTGAATATAAGATCATTTATATAATGAAATAAAATAAAAAATATATAACTGCATACCATGTAGCAATCATAGATGTGTTAAGAATTATTGAACTCTAAAACTACAGATTCTTCGGTTATACTGTTTTCCACATGAGGAAAATTTAGTGATGTCACGAAGAAAGAAAAGTCATCATCTCCCCTGCCTTATCCTACTCCCGTAGGTTCGGCGCACCGGGTTTTCGTCCTCCAAAGCATTCTATCATCCGTCATCTCAGTCATCACTCCCTTCTTGATCATGTCCCCTTTCACGCAATCCATCCATCTCTTTCTAGGTCTACCTCTACCGATGTACCTCCACATTCATAACTAACATCCTTCTTGTTACATGCGATTCATCCCTTCTCATACCATGCCTATACCACTCTAACCTTTTACTCCTTATTTTCTCAACCACTGGGGCTACTCTCAAACTTCCTCTAATAAAGAAGAAAGAAAAGTGAGTCGACTAAAGTAGGAACGATGTTTGTTGGTTAACTAATAAACCTTCAGAAAATACGATATATTAAATACTAGTGTAATGTTCGTGTAAGATAAACGAAAAAGTTCAAAGAAGTTTGAATCTTGTAACATCTTTATTAGTTGAATTCGGCTGTAATTTTTATGCGTGTAGGCTATAATCACTGATCTGTATAAATGGACAGGTGATTGTTTGGAAACGGCAGCTTTTGCTACGTTCTGACTTCGCGCCTTATGAATTTAGTGGTAATTATGTCTTATCACTTATTATAATAGTTCGAAAACTCTTCACCGCGGCCAACCATAACCATTAGAGTCTGCGTTTATAGCCTGTCCATTTATATAGGTCGGTGGCTACATAATTAACTGTGTGAATTAGAGGTAGATAAGCAGAAATGTGTGCATTGTATTTTGGTGTCGTTTCTTTAGGGCCTGTCCCACCAAATCGTAAATTGACTGATAACAATCTAACGTGTAAAATATGTGATGGAAATATCGGATTTTGTTCCCTTATCTGACAGTGACGACATTTTTAGGCTATCTGAGCCTCTATCAGCCAGTGGTGGGACAGGCCCTTAGTCTTCCAATTAGCGGAGGTTGACTGAAAGTTAAATTACGCCAAATCAAGTTCATTAAGGTTACGAGAAGGTGGGAATAAAAAAATATTTATAAATCGTAGAAGTTCGATGTAAAATGCTGTAACTCTAAATTTTAAGATATCTCGTAATTTGTAAAATTAAGATTGGATTTAACAATTTAGAGAAGAGATAAAGGGTACGTTTGTTGACAACGTAATAGATTTTAGTCTTTATTTTCGAGTGTTTAAAGTTGTTTTTATTATTGAACACTTCGTTGCATTGCTATATTCGTGTTTATTTCATATTTATTATATGTATGACTGAAATGTATGAATTCACCAAAAAATACTCTATCAAAATTTAAATGTCTTTCATAGTCATATTTTTAGAGAAAAGCGATTTATTTTAATTAAATTTGATATTACTTTATTTAAATAAATATATTTTTTTTCGATTCTGATTTTGAAAAAGGAATAAAACAGATGTTGTTAGTGATAAAAAATGGGCTTCCCCATGAGTGAAAATAAATTCGACAATTGTTATTAAAATTTATTAAAATAATAGATATATTTTCTTTTATAGAGCCCATATTTCTTGGAAATTAAAAATGTTTTTTTTTAATTGATGACAATAAATCAAAAGATTACGTCAATTTTCATATTCCGAAATTCAATATATTTCTTGATATTTTCTAAGTTACGTAAATACGCATATCACGAGCAATAAAATATATTCAAATGAGATATTTTATTTCCAAAAAAAGATTTCTATATTTACATGAAATTATTTTAATGAAATGTAATTTTTATATTTACTTTATTTTAAGAATTTTTATGTGGAAATTATATTTACATGGGAAATAAAGATTAAGTTATTTATATTATACGAACGATTTATAATCTATAGATATAGATAGATGGAGGTTTTATTTAAATTTGACGTTCAATAATGATCCAAAATTCGAAATGTCATTTTGTACTGTAAATCTAGACACAAAAAAGGCCTCGGAACAACTTTTTTTGCCTTTTTTTGCTCCAGATTAATATCTGTAGGTTATATCTATATACCATTATAAATTAATACATTAAGAGCGCGCGCCTTTGACTAAACTAAACTTTGACTAAAAAAACTAAATCAAACAACTCTTTAATCGCTCTTTGATTCCTATGAGCTTGAACTAAACAGTTGAAGGCTGCGGAACAAAAGACAATCGCACAACAGTTGTGCGATATAAGTGTGCGCCCGCTCTTAAATATATACTTATTTTAAAAGATAACTAACCATGCGTTAATCATATCTTTGAAACTATAAAATATAATGCTTTGATTGTATTTAATACTGTTTGAAATAGATTGATAGTTGTTGAAAATGAATAAGTAATATATATCAGGATTAGGGTTGTAACAGAGGCCATTTAACCGGAAGCGGATGCGGATGCGGAGGCGAAGGGCTTCACCTCTGCAGAAGCTGAGGTTAATAATAAAATATTAATTGCGATTTATTAAAAAAAAGTAAAACTACGTTAATTCAAAATACAGATTGGTACATAATTACAAGATACAGTTTTTATGCAAATTTATTGTATAACAATTAAAGTTAGTCGAACTAGCACAACAGCCTAATCGCCCTATTCGCGTTAAAGACGTAAATTAACCTCCGTTATAGCTCCGCATAAGAAATAACGGAAACGGAAGCGGATGCGGAGTTAATATTTCTTGCGGAAGTTCCGCACTTGCGGATGCGGAAATGGAGTTCCGTTACAGCCCTAGTCAGGATATAAAGATTTGATTAAAAAAACTTATCCGTGTAACTATAAGTTATGAAGGTACGATGTTATTTTGCACGTATAGGAAAAAATCTATGTTACAGTGAAATTTATTTCGTAAATTGTCAATATGTACCAACATACAGATATATTTATTGTGTAATTATTGTCAAAAAAGATGTTTAGCCTATGAGAAAGGCTGTTATCGGTTTTGTCAGAAAATATGTTAAAACGAATAGTTATAGAGAAAAATTTAATAAGAGGGCGCTAGTGAGTTAAAATAATTCAGTTCCACTTATGTGCATCGGTCAAAAAAGCTGTTGGTCTATAGCTGAATACCTCAGAGTTGTTAGAGGATTGTGTGTTCTTGTCATGTGACCTGTGTGTAGCTATTGAAACAAATGTATATTTATGATTTGTTTTTATTTCAAAGTGTACTTGGTTTAAAACGTAAGTGTAATAGTTTGAATTAATCCGGTAAATAACGCTCAGTTTTCAGTTAAGACGGAGCGTCTCTAGTCGGCTTTGTTCATATTTAACCGACCGAGGTTATATTTATGAATTTTTTTGTCTATCAACAAATTGAGAAAGTGTTCGTACTAAATTTTATTAGACGTCATTTTCCTCAATGCATCGGTCAGAGTAATTTTGGAAGATATCCAAATACCAGAGCTATGAAATAGAATATAATTTTGATTAATATTATGTCACCAACTACAGTTGTATTTGTCTGTACTTTGACATATCGATTCGATATGCCAAGACATAATAACTGGTAATTCGTTTCCCATTGTAATTAGACTAGAATTAAATTCTAAAATGTGTTTTCATTTATTTTAATTAAAATAAGAATGTATTGTGAGCTCGCGCACATCTTTGACTAAACTATCGGACAACTGTTTAGTCGCGCTTTCATTTCTTTGCGTTTATAAATGCGCACACTACTTGGTTTTCAGTTGTGCAACTAAACAATTGGATTAAAAAAAAATGCTGCGAAACAATCGACAATCGCACAATAGTTTAGTCAAAGGTGTGCGCCCGCTCTTCATATTGGAAATTATTCATGTGTGTAATACATACTATGTTTGTTTGTTTAATAATAATAATAATAAAACTTTTCCAACTGGTACTAAATCATTTTTGTCGCCACTCATTTCTTAATATTATTTGTAAAATGACGTAGATTTGTTTAATTTGATCTATTTCTAAATGTAGTCATATGTCAGATGTAATTTATACGACAAATAATTGTGGCGTGTCTGTTGTTTAGATTAAGTTTATTCGATGATAAATCGCTAAGAAAACTTATGTCTGCTAATGTACTTAGTGTGAAAATATTAGTGTGGTTTTACATAGATTGTAAATTGTTTTACAAGTGTTAATGTGTAGTGTACAGTCGGGTAATCTAGCGGTGTTTCATAAAGCTACATTCGATTGAACGTTTTGGAAGATTATTCCCAACCGTCACCCTGCTGCCCCCACGTAAGAATAAAAAGTTTTATCCGTCCCACCTATAAGTCTCTCTATTACCAATAAGGGGACAGATGGAACCGTTATGAAATAAAATAAGTTCTAACCGCATCGCAGAAGGTGGGATAGATAAAACATTTTATTCTAACATGGGGACAGAGTGGGGTGACGCTTGGGGATAATTCGTTTTGAACGCATTACGACGCGGAAGTAACCAATAGGATGCAATATTTAAATATGCTATTAAAAAAGTGATACACCGTTTTTTAATATTATCTCGTCGTTTGTGCTACTTACCTGGTTGTTGTAAGAGGCGGAGTTTGCGTAAGTAAGAGAAAGATGAAGAATTTTTCTCTAAGTGTAACACCGCGGATTTTCGCGACAGTACAATTGGCTTTTATATTAGCGAAGCAAGTTTTTAACCATGGAGTTGATATCACGGGAGGTAAAGTTACATCTCACAACGTTGGGCTTCCATTGTCGTGATTCCTGAATAAATTATATTAACATCTATCTCTGTTTTCTTCAAAGTATATTGGATGACATATTTTTGTACGTTGTCCGGACAGTGGAAACTCATTTATTTATTGAGATAACCCTACAGGACAAAATTATGACGCATACACAATACAATAAGTAACATGCAGATACTTTGTTCTAATTAGAGGTATACGTGACGTACGTACATATAAAAATAACATCAACAGTACCAACAGTAAACAGTTTTTTTATTTGTTTATTGAATACAAAACGTAAAATTTTAATTAAATTTAAGCGATAACCTCTCGTGGGTATTTTCTAAAATTGAACATTCTCAGTGCTATTTAAATAATAAAAGTCATTGTAGCTTTAATGTTAACTCCATGGTTCTAACACTTGTCCGCACTTTGATTGTTGAACTCGTGTATTGTATGAGAATAATATGTATTGCGTATTAGTGATTCGATGTAATTAGATGAGTTTACAGGCTTCGTATGAGATGATTCTAATAAAATCGATGTGTGATGGCGATTGTGTTTTATTTCAACAGATAAAGTAATACTTATTTTTTTTTTATAATATAAGTCGGCAAACGAGCAAGCGGCCACCTGAATCCACCGAAAAGCGACCGCTACGTAAAACATTCGCAATTGCAGATGCGTTGCCTCCCCTTCATTAATGGAGGAGGAGGCGCACATAAAGTGGATATTTCCCCTTCCTATACGTCTCCTCCGCCGTCAAATCCACTTTTCCTTCCCATTCTTCCCTCTTAAGAAAAGAGTGGAAAGGGAAAGGGACTAATATTAGGCCTCCGGCACCACACTCATCAGACGAAACGCGGAATTGCTTCTGTGTAATCGTGGTGTTACACCGGGCGAGCCGGCCCATTCGTGCGAAGATGTTAAAGCGGGCTCTACCACTGTTAAATTGCTTATAGTTTTACGTTAATCTACTTAATTGAGTCTTTAACAGATTACTTTCGCAATAGATATCTTAGGCTTATCTCTTCATATTCCATTGTCATTAATCCTTCATACAAGTTGTGATATTGTTTATTCTGATATTACCATTGACTCGTTATTGCATATTATATATGAAATAGCTCATTGGGATTGCACTTAATGCATCTTTATCAAAAGAATATGATTAAAACCCTACTTTATTATGGTCGCCTGATAGAAATTAATAGCAAAATTGCCGATGAAATTTTTGAACATGTATTACGAATTCTCAAAAGAAAAAAATCATTTCTCATTATGATACAATCAATTTCCTCTAAAACTCAAATGTTAAACCTTAGCAAAGACCGCCAATTCGTCTATAAGTTTTATTCAAAGTTAGATAAAAATTATTGAACACACAAAGAAAACATACCAGTCATAGAATTTAAAAATAGGTGAAAATATAGTTTAAAATACAGTAAAAAATATATCCATTTGTTGACCTAACAATGTTCCGGAAACGTGTTAAAAATAAAACAGGTTTCAGTTGTTTTGTTTGCATAAAAACGTATCTATTATAAAGAAAATAGCAAAGCATTAAATCGATAAAAATAAGTCAACCAAAATAAGTGTAAAATTTATTTACAAAGTAAATAACAAGCACGTGGTACGTATTAAAATGTTTCGCTAATCACGATATTGCAAATGAGCTAAGAGAAACGTGATCAACCAATAACCGGTTTAAAAATAGATATCACATGATAACTGTTCTAAGTAACACGATAAAGGAAGGCGCAAACAAAGTTTTCAAACGGTTATCGAATACAGATTAAATAAGTTGTTTTTTCGTTAATTGTTATCAAATGAGTTACAAATAATGTAATCGCAATAACGTCATAAGGTAGCACGTGCCGCGGACGACACGACACACCGCCTTTCCACTCGATCGTCACGCGAAGCACGCCTGTTGCCTTCAAGTCAGAGAAGTACGGAGACGGCTTTTTAAATACAATCAAGATAGTTTTTTAAGAGATGTATTACCATTTTAATTGTGTTATTCCATTGTATGTAATCAGATTAATTAATAATTTCGTCAGTAAATAATTCGATTTTCACAGTTTTTAATATAATTCACGCAGATTCACAGTTATGAATTCGCACCGCAATAAACGAATATTTCAATAAATAAATGCTGACACTTTTTCAGAATATTGGTGCCATTGGTGGTGGTTCAGGATATTGCCATTTCGGTGGATTCAGGTGACCGCTTGCTTGTTTGCTATCTTATGTTATAAAAAAAGAATAGAACCTCTCGTAGATGGATTAACATTTAAGACACAAACATAGTAATCTTACTAATATCATAAATGCGAAAGTTTAGATGGATGGATGGATAGATGTTTGTTAGAATTTGTAAACGACTGAACGGATTTCGATGAATTTTAGCATAGATGTAGATGATAGTTGGAAGAATACATAAGCAACACTTTTTTGTAGAGTAGAGTATAGTACACAGAGTTAAGAACAACTGTAGTGTTTTATTTATAAAAGTCTATCTCCACACTAACTGATCACTCTACAAAATTAGTTTGAAGGCTCGTCTCCGCTCCACAAAGATAACGACTTGATTAAACACTCAAATATATTAAAGCAGTATAAAGCTATCTCTGACCACGCCCCATTCTTATATTAATATTTTTGTCCGCAAACGATGACTGTTATATTATCAAAGCAAAGTTTATCATTCTAGCAGATAAGGAGCATGATGACCAACCATGGACTGTAATTTTCAGATAATGTTTTCCACATATTCTAAACGTTTTCAATAGTTACTATTAATACTTTCCTGTTTAAGACTTTTTTTATTATAAAAGGACATTGTACTCGTATGCACGCTTCTTGGAAGACCCTATTGTAGACTAGTTGTTGGTCGCGACTTTCCGCATGAAATTAAAAAAACAATAAAAAAGTCATGTCAGTCATGTTACTCACTGACAATGTAGCTTTTTAATAGTGAAAGAATTTTTGAAATAGGTTAAGTAATCTTTGAGTTATTTCAATACATACAAAAATACAAATCTTTCCTCTTTATAATATAAGTATAGATGTAGATAATGAAAGGATATTCTTATGATATTTTGTTTAAATAAACACTAGCATTGTTTCCTTGAACAATTATACCGAGACATTTATCATAGAATTGCATGTTTTAAGATTAGTATCGCACAACTTGAGGATAAATAAGCTTAGATTATTATGAGATAAACTAAATACAAAAACGGCTAAGATATCACATACTACTTGTATACCCATTGTAAGTCTCTCTCTCTCTCTCTCTCTCTCTCAGCTTAGTAATGGGAATAAAGACTCATTCTCTATCTTATCTTTAAGCTTACACAGATCCTATAAAGTTCCTTAAAAATGACACATCCTAAAGCAAAATAGTTTGTAAATGCACTCACGCGCGGGGTCAGTGCCGACCGAACCTTCCAAAGTAGCCAGAGGCCGCACGGTCCGCGTTCCGAATCACGCAAATCTATTGTCATAAAATAATATGTACTTAAAACTATCAAAGAGGTTTAATACGCATGTTCTAATTTTAAAAAAAGTGTTGCGAAACATAACAATGCTATTGTGATCTGAATTTAGATGATATTGACCTCTTAGTACCGTTATATTCTTGACCGAAATTTATCAAGAAATTAGTAACATTAGGGCGGTGATACATACCAGTATCTTGTATGTAAAATATTTGCTCGAGCCAGGCAACTGGCATGCCAGAAATTGGTATTCAAGTAGCTAGTAAAATGTTTGATTTCGTAACAGCTATGTGCATTCGAGCTAAGGACTTTTTATGTTAGAAAAGGAAGCAAACGAGCTGGCACACCGATGAGCACATCGACGACTATGGACATCTCCAACACGAGAGAAAGTGCAGATGTGTTGCCAGGCTTTGAGAAAGAGATAGTCTCGCTTCTTGAAGGAACCCAAGTCGTAATGGTTTGGGAAACCCACCGAGGACAAACCGTTCCAGGAGGCAGCTGTGCGGGATGGAAAATTCCGCGAGAAGCGTACTATTGTGCGTGCCAGTGTCAGCCATACTGCCAGCTATCCAGGTATGAAGCTTGCCACTAACACGCCTTGTCTACTACGGTCTGGTAAACTGGGATTCAAGCTACTATCCGTGACATTGACATGTGGATGTGCATTATTCCGGTAAAAGTGAAAGTGCTATGATAACTATAAATTATTTAAATTTTGCATATTTGAGTAAGGAATAGAATGATTTGTTTACTTTTAACTGAATAGTTTTATTTAAAAAGTCAAGTCTTCGCTATAAAACATAAATCGTCGTTATCAAAACAAACTCACCGCTAGCACTAGACTAAATATTTTGACAGAAGAAATTTAAATATTTAACATGTCATAATTCTTTTATAATTTTCCGTGAACAAATGAAAGTTACGTATTCAAATACCAACTTTAATCGCGAAACACAAGACGTGATAGATTAATTAATTAACAGAGTAAACAACTGCTAATAACTTAATCTATGACATTACATGGAGGTTATATAGTAATCAACTGAATTATTGTTTTAATCTTTGACAAAGGTAATCTCCTTAGAGCAGTGATTCTCTTAGTAATCCTCTCACGGTGGACTACAGGAGACCCGACTCGATCCACTAAAATGTTCACTGCTTTGAAACACGAAACACTAAAGGCTCCTGTGTGCAAAAACAAAATTAATAAATTCAGAAATCAACAAAATTTTTAAAAAATCTTATTAAATATACATAAATTTGCTAACAAGATCACAAGGATACAACGAAAGTAGTAAGATTTTGGATAGTGTATATAAGGAAAAAAACTTTGGGAACCGCTGCTTTAGTTAGTTTTTAGCAGACAAGTAATGTTCGTAACTTTATTGATTTATTTTTAACTGAATTTAATATCTTTAATTTTAATATTAGTACATCATGAACAGTACCAGTGAAACCAATGAGTCAAGACAAACACGATACAGGAACCTTCTATTCTAATAAGACAAATCGGAAGTGCTACATTGCGTGTACCAAATCGTCCGTAGCTCTCCGTGGTCTGTGCAATCTGGACACAATACGCGTCGCCTTAGCAAAATTAACGACATCCTCTTTAGATGCTTGAATGCCGCCAACACAATGCCAGCTGACGAGTGCCGGTAAATAATTGCCTCGCTCACACTACTGACATAGCTCCCAAAGTAATCCAGATATAAATTGATGCGCAGGCTGCAGGTACAGCGTACCTGCACGCTGTTCCTATTAGTTTGGACTTAAACACATGCGGTATGGTTTTAACTCATTCAGTCTATGTCATGTTAAGATCCGAAGTAAATCTTCTTTTCTACAAGCAAAATTATGAGATTCTTTTTCAAATTATGGTTATAGAATTATACAATATTAGCTATGGCCTGCGTGGTATTAAGAAAAACAAAAGCCTATGTGTTCTTACAGACTGTCATCTTTATCTATTCCAAATCCTTTCAGCGGTTTAAACTACAAACTTTAACAAAGATTCATCCATCTAAAATTTGGCATTTATAATATTACGAGCTGTTGCCCGCGACTTCGTCTGCGTGGTATTAGAAAACATACAAACTATATAAATTGCAAAAAGCTACGTATCCCTCGGGAAGCGGACAATTCTCGGGGATGAAGCTTATCCCATGTGTACTCCAGACTTTGTTTTATATCTGTGCCAAATTTCAATAAGATACATTGAACCGTTGCAGAATGATCGAGTAAACATTAAAAAACTCAATTAATGAATCCCACGGAAACCGTATCTATTCCCAGGATAAAAAGTAGCCTATGTGTTCTTCCAGACTATACTCTAAACCTGTGCCAAATTTCACGGGGATCCGTTCAGTCGTTTAGGCTACAAACGCTAACAAACATCCATCCATCTAAACTTTCGCATTTATAATATTAGTAAGATAATAAGAGGTAAGATTAATATTTATAACTAAGCATATTGCATTATGAATTATGAATACAAATAAAAAAGGCTTGTTATAAGTTAAGACACTAAACAAAAAAGCGTATAAGAGGTTGTCGAGGCTAGACAACCTTGGAGTCATTTCAGATAACAAACTAAACATTTTACGTCCACATTGATAACATTCTGACAACCTTAAAATTGTATGATTTGTATACCGCCATCGTTGACATTTTAAACAATATTTTTTTTAAAATACCCTACTTTATGTTCGAAAATCGTTTTACGTAAACAGGGCGACGCCGAACTACATAAAAAATTTTGTGCTCCAACTTCGGAGACCCAGAAGCTGACCCGAAGGACCGTGGTAAGGTGCAGTGCTGAGAGACATGGGGTGCTAAGTCTCAGAAAGATTTCAAGACAGAATGCAGTGGAAAAGAATTATTAGGTAAGACGTCACCAGATGGCTGTTTACATGCTGAAGGAGAAATAAAATAGAAGATAGGACAAGGGTGGCGAACATCTATGCACCAAAGTGCTTTTTCATTAAAGAAATGTGTAACGCAGTCTTAGACATGCCGTCGAATATTTTTGACTACGATTATTACGTCAATTTCATGGTAGACCTCCTTTAAATTTTTTTCGTAGTGCTTGTATGATTTTCGACATGGCCTAAATATTATGTCGTGTGCCAGTGGCACGCTTGCCAGTGGTTTGCCACCCCTGGTCTGGGGAATGTAGCACATAGTTTGATTTAATTTTACATATACTCGTATTTACCATTTTTTTTCTGTCTTTAGAATGCTCCTCATTATATGTTTTGCGACATATTATGTCTTAAAAATCAAACATAAGTAATGGCTTCTGCATGCGTCATTGTTTTAACAAGTGAAGGAGTGTTTTTTTTTTCAATTTATAACTTATTGTTGTACGTATCGTCTTACGTGGATCATAGCGAATATACTTTTAAATAGATAAATTATTAGGGTATTGTTCAAAGTGTTTCTGTTCATAAAAACCTTACTTGAAGATTCAATTGATTCATAATTATATATTTTATTTCTTTCGTCATTAACAATATGAATCTGAATAAAGGTGTGTAAAATCATCTTAAAGTATAACATAATTTAGTGGTTTTCTTCCAGTTTTGTTGAATTAATACAGTGCTACATGTGTTCTAGAGCCCATAACTTATTTCTTTCATCAATCCTCCGCTTGCTTGATTTTAAGAGGTTTTGTTTTATTTGCAACACTTAAAAATAGCAACAGTAGCAGGCAGTATATAGTGTACTTAGTTACCGAATTTCTCTATTCTATATTGGAGTAAGTATTTTATTTATTAAGGTTTTTACATATTTATAATAATAAATATCACTAGTAAATAACGGATTAAAAAGTCATGGTATAAAATGGTGGTTGCGCACGAGTGGTCGAAGTCCACAGTACAGTGGTCGTCTGTGTTCAGTTCAGTTCAGTTCAGTCGGTGAAGCCACGCGGTGGCGTTCAGTCGTGAGATGGCGTGCGCGCATCTCCTCGTGTTGGCGCAAATCGCCTTCGCCGTAATTATATTCGCAGGTTTGTTTAAATTTAATAGATTAAAAAAATAAGGTTTTTAATAAATACAATTATATTAGACGCTATTTTTTAGATTAAAATGATTCTAGGAATTAAATAAATCTATAAAAATGAAAAAAAAATTAAACCGTTGTAAAGTGTAGTATGTTTTAATAGATTTTTAAATTTAGTTTTTACAAAAACCAAGATGGATATTTAAATCACAATGATGTACACTGATGAAAAAAGTCACGTTATTAAGGACATATTTAAGGACATTTTGAGGAACCATTTTATATGGATAAACATAGGATGCCTTTTAGACTAGACTTTTATATCTTAACTCACGTGGCCGTAAACAATTAACAAACGACTCGCAAAACTGCTAAAGGCTCATCTGAAAGCCACATCAGGTCCTTACAACCCTTATCCAGTTGTAAGAACATCCCTCCAATTTCATCGTATTATTACCGATGCTATTCTAATTATCCTGTGCTCTTTTATTAAAAAAAAATGATTTCTCTGAATTTATCCGACACAAACAATATAAAATTTTCATTTAATTATTGATTACATTGCCATAATTAGTTCACGTCAAAAATTGGTTCATTTACATTAGCATAGGAGAACAATAACATTTTCTTAACATTTCAAATGTCAACTGCAGGCAGCTCGCACCAAGGCTGGCGAGAATTTGCACAGCCAGTTAACAGCTGTTGTTTTAACGCAATCAATAAATAGGAATTAATTTTATTTCACTTTTATACTCAATAACATCAGAGACTATAAGACAATCACTTTTGTTAATATTCAAGTTGGATTTTTCATCGAAATAGGGACCATACAAACGATGTAGAGTAGAAAAAATACCCTTTAAATTAATTGCCGAATTAAATCATAATTTAAATCGGCAGAATTTAATGCAATTAATTTAAGAGCAAGCCTATCTACTTATATCCTTTGTGTGGTAGCTAATTCAATAAAAAATACAACAAAAAGGCGAATAAGAGGTAGAGGGAGGTAGGAGGTCGGATAGTAGGTAGACAGAGGTAATACATCTGGATATTCACAGTATAATCACTTAAATTAACTAACAACACCAAATTGACTTATTAAAAACCTGTCTGTTTTATCGTAATGACGTCATACTTTTAACATACTGGGCGATCGTCTTTTTTAGTGCTAATTAAAAGATCAAAACTATCGAATTTATTTTTTAAAAATAATATCTTACGACCTCGACTACTTTTACGCGAACTTTAAACAATTAGTAACCTATATGTTCTTACAGCTCTACATTTATGCCTAATTTCATCGAGAACAGTTTAGCCTAGTTTAGGCTACAGACCATAACAAACATCCATCTAAACTTTAGCGTTTATAGTATTAGTACGAATACTATAATTGTATATAATATAATATATAACTGTATATAATTGTATAATCTGTATCTAATTGTATCAAATAAATTTTTATTCTGTACCATCAGTTACTGTCACGTATGAATTCTGTATTATCTGTCATCATAAAATTAGATGCACGTGCGTTATCAATAATAATCTATTGATTATTTTACGAAATGCTGTCATTATCTCTTATAGATTTAAATCACGAAATGTATCTCATTCATTCTATTTTGTAATAACCTCAATGCTTATTTGTAGACGGATATAGAAGTAAATTTATTCCATTTTCTATACATTTTCCTTAACATATTAAAAAGTTGTTATTAATCTTATTAACTTAATGTCCTTCTTAAGTTACTATTATTAATAATGTCGCTTACAATTTATTATAACAAAAATTTTTAACAGTCGCCTTACAGTGGGTCAAAATCTTAGAAACAAATGCTTTCGTCTCTTTCTTGCACCTAGAAAAATATGAACCAACAATGTCTTGTACGGATGTTTCGGGCGTGGAAACTCATTCTAATATTAAAGACACAAGGAAAAACTAATTTAAAATGTATAGAATAATAACATAACCAAAAACAGGTTCACGTGATAAAAGCGTTTTTCCTTTTTCTTGCTATTTTCCCGTCATTTCTCATAGACGTTTTCCTTCACACGACTCGCGGTGCATTTAATTCTTTGTACATACGAGTATTTACTTCTAATATTTTCTATGAATAACACTTGTTTGATAATGTTTCCCAACACGTCATATGGTGTATGATCTGGAATTCCGCGCTAGGGCATTTCATATATGAGGATAAATGAACAAATTAAAGACTAACAAAGTCTTACTTATTAATTAATAATTATCGCTAAAAGGTGCAGAAATCTATACTATTACAATAAAGCGTAAACACAGACTTCTTTGTTGCCTAAGATGTCAGCAATTACAGCATATTTTTGAATAATTCTTTTGTTAATAAAAATCCCTACACTTGCGTCACGCTTTAGGCTATATATATTAACTTCATTAAACTTAGGGGGTAAACATTTTGGATAAAAACCCTAATGTGAGAAAGAGACTATAAGTTGCTGCCAACATCAAAGCAGCAAGGTTTGTCATGTCATGTCATTTTGACATTTGTAATTGATAATTTGACAAATGTAAACAATAAAATATAATTTTCATAATTTCATGCGGATGAAGTCGGTCGGGAACAGCTAGTATTATATAACTATACCACATATTATTAGGTTTTAAGTCGTATTTCAAGTGGTAATTATTCACATTACTGATTAGATAATTGTGTCTTAAAAGCGCTGGTCTCAATTTTATTATCTTAAATCAATTTTAAGTATACCTCGATAGTATTCGTATTTTAAAGAACCTCTTAACGAGCTAACTAAAGCATAATGCGGTTAGTCGAGTACCTAGTAGTTTAGGAGCTAAAGTAGATTAACTCTCGTCTAACAGTGGTAGAGCCCGCTTTAACATCTTCGCACGAATGGGTCGGCTCGCCCGGTGTAATACCACGACCACACAGAAACCAGGCGTGAAGTGGAAGCAATTCCGCGTTGCGTCTGATGAGTGTGGTGCCGGAGGCCTAATATTAGTCCCTTTCCCTTTCCACCCTTTTCTTAAGAGGAAAGGATGGAAGATAAAGTGGATTTGACGGTGGAGGAGACGCATAGGAAGGATGGATTCAGGTAGTCGCTTGCTCGTTTGCCACCTTATATTATAAAAAAAAAATATTATCAACTCTACTCCACTAAATGTCTCGTATTCAGACACATTTTAGTAACTAAACTACTTTTTTATTTTTATAGGCGGTTCTATGCTGCCCTCTCGTACCCCTAACACTTGGATCAGGGATGTTGCTTACTTTTTCCTATTTTCAACATGATATCATTGTTATAACTTAAACTTTTTTAAAATTTACGATATTATACTTGTCTTATTTCTAAATATCATTTTTTGCGCTACATATTTACATTTTTTTTTAAACTCTTAACTGAGTTACTTCTCTATTAAATTACTAGCCTATCTATATAGGTATCTTGGTTTGCTGAGATCGCTCCCAGAGATCGGCAATATAAAGGGTTTTTTTGAAGTTCTTCGGAGGGCTCAGTTGGCTGGAGTAATCCATGTCCTATTCTTACGCTAAATACGCGCCAGTCGTGGAGTTGCGAAAACGTAGCCCCTACTACTACTAGCGTAGTGTGAACTTGGCATTAGATAAACATATCCTAGACCTGTTATGTATTCTAAGCATTTGGTAATAAAATTGCAGTAATCGCTTTAGTTTTTCGAAATAAAAGATGTGTCTGTTCTTTGATGCTAATATTCAAGTCGTTTGACCGAATTTAAAGAATGCGAAGAGAATAATAATTTAGCATGTTAGTGCGTTTTGAGCTTGAGGCAACATGACTCGGATCATGTAAAACTAAGGAATTAAGAAAAAAACAACCTTTATTGACTTACGCGTATCTTTGTGTTTTGTTTTAATTTGAATTTTCCCAAGGGTTACGAGTAGGAATATTTTAAATGATGTACGGAGAAAATTCTCGCCTTTAGCTCTTAAAAGTCATATGTTTTTAAATTTCATATAATGAACAAGGGCAATAACATCCACCTGATAGTTGTAATTTAATACACTCGTATATGCGAAATAAGATATTAACCAGTACAATTACATCAAACGATTTAATATTTAAATCAGCGCCATCTATTTAAAACCAAAATAATTGACTAAACAAAACATAAAGTGTCTGAGCTAAAATTCAAATCTTACTAACATTATAACTGCTAAAGTTTAGATGGGTGTATGGATGTTTGTTAGAGATCTCGATAAAATTTGTCATAGACGAAGAGGATTGTCTGGAAGAACACACAGACTATCTCCTTTTTTTAATTCCACGCGGACGGAGTCGCGAGCGAAAGCTAGTTAACACATAAATATTCTTATTTTACAGAAGACGTACCGAAACCAAAGAAGGTATTGGATACAATAATGAACCCAGTATATATCCCGCCAGAGGAGAAGCATGGTTCATACTGGAAGAAGTCAGCAGCGACAACCCTGAAAGCAAAGCTACACGAGACGAAGAATATTAATAAGGCGAAGAACGGCATCATGTTTATTGGCGATGGGATGTCACTGGCCACTGTAATGGCGGCCAGGACTTACGGAGGACAAGTGGAACAAGGATTGGGTGAAGACAACATTTTGGAGTTTGAAACATTCCCCGTAACCGGACTGGCTAGGGTAAGTGACTTTTGTAAAAAAAAAAATTACCTACAAACTTTCGATACTAATACAGAAGAAACCATGCTGATATTGCCTGTCGATTTAAAAGGAATGAAATTGATAACAAATTTTGTACCCGTATAGACGAATCTTATGGTATCCTACTAAATGTCCTGATAGTTACTCATTACGTAAAAGATTCACGAACATTTTAAAAATTACATACGTTGTCGCGAAAAAAATCTGTGGCATTTATCAATTTCTTGCATAATCCAATCAATCAAAGTTAAGAAGTTGCATAACATTCTAAAATGAAAAAAAGATTATTCGTTAAACCGACTTTGGAAGTAGATTATCGGCTATTGCATAAACCTGTGCTAAAATAAAACAGCTTGTATTCGAGTGGCTGCGTTAATACCTGACCTGGCGAATTTAGAATTACATAATATATTTTTTGCATCTTTAGAAATATAATGTTGCTGGTAAACTTTATCTAATCTGTTGCATCAAGAAGTTATAAGTTTTTTTTCTTTTATTATATACATCCTGCTAGAGGAGATCTTTAGTTTATAATGCAACCAAAACTATGTATACAGGATGTTCTAAATTATCTTACTTGATTTAATATTACTTTTTTCTTGTTAATAATATTATAAAGACGATAGTTTTGATTGATAACTGCTTGTCTGTAGCCCAAATTACTAAACGAATCTCAATGAAATGTGGCACAGATGTAGAATATTATCTGTAAAAACACATAGGCTACCTACTTTTTTTTATTCTACGTGGACGAAAATTAGTTCTATTAAAACAGTCAATTTTTTGCATACTTTCTGGATATTTTTGTCAATTTGTCGACCCCGTTGGCATAGCCAGGCTTGAATCTTTTCTGATAGCTGATTGTTTCAGCAGAATAATCTAAGTACAAATTCTTTTATGCGTCTAATCGTTTTTGTCTCATCGTATCAATTTAATAATGTAGAAATTAATGCCTTTTATAATTGTTTATCAGCAATACTTGATTATCGGATTAGGCACATTTGTACAACTAATTGAGTAATATTCCCTTATCCTTTGATTAGATAGCTTTGTAGATGGTTTTTAGTACAATGACGTTGAAAATCAGTACAGAAACCTTTCATCACGTTTTATTTATTTTTATCGTTATTTTAGTATTATGACATTCTACACGGATTGATATCATCTATCTGTTTAGTCCACTGGCAACTTTCATTAACATAACCCCTACGCAGACATAAAGCCTACCATTTCCTCGAAGGCCGGCAACGCATCTGTAGTTTCTCTGGTGTTGCGGATGTCCATGGGCGTCGTTGATACTTCGGTGTACCTACCCGCCGTTCGCCCCCTTTAAATATAAAAAGATGAATTGCTCAGATAACACAGAGAACATAGTTTTTTTGTAAATCATGTACATATAAGTACTTGCAAAATTACTTGAATATTGCAGTCACGAAAGCTCGCGGGGGAAACACCGGAGCAACGGGACTTTACCCAATTATTGGTCGCTTAACCGGTTGCAGTTATTATTCTGCTCGAATTCAACCTCTTTGGTTGAAAAAGATTTATACATATTGCCGAAAATCATTGTATTGCGGCACACCGTGATCACGTAAACCTGATCTATCTTTTGCTGCTATTAGGATAGTAAAATTATTTGACCTGTTGTATTTTTCTTTGAATATAATCAAGTTAATATCAAACTGCAAGTCTATTGTGGAAAATGTTGCAATCATTTATAAAAACGTGAACTTGGTTTTCACCTTTTTTACTCTATAATATTGAATTTAACACGAAAAAGGGCCACGGATCAAAAAGGAAAAAAATTGTTTACTATGGAACTGTGTCATGGAGAATCGCTTTGGATCTCTTAAGTAAATATAATAATTCTTTTGTATATAGGTAATTTTTGCTTAGTATAAGGCTGGTCTAAGTAAAGACTTATTTCATATTCTCCTTGATATAACCAAATTTAAGAAGCAAGTTTTTATTAACACCTTAGTAAGGATAAGATTTACCGGATTTCAAGGTGGTTGAGTTGAACTAAAAGTAGACTTACGGCCAAATATTGAAACGACTTTTAAATAAGTGACATCTTAAATGATTAAGTCACGCTTGAACTCCAAAATAATGAACCTGACAATTTGAAGACTTCTTAAAACTTGTACAGTCAAGCATAAAACGTAAATTACCAAAACAGTGACTCGCTACAGTCTTTCGAGCGGAACATTACACGACAGTACGTAACGAGTAAGGCATTTTCCAAACAGAAGACGAAGTGTCACGATTTAGGAAATATTAGCGAAGGCTGTACAATACGCGATTTATTGAATTATAGAAAAAAATATCGCTTCAATATTTCCAAGACAGAAAAGTATTTACTAATGACTAGCATTCCAAAGACATAACACAAAGGTACAAAATTAAATAAACAATCACCTTTCAAAATGCTCGTATATTTGTTTATACCAAAAGTGTTTAATTCGTTTACCTTGCAAAATATTTCCTTATTAGATAATTATGGGAAGGGGTAGTAAATTAGGCAAGGGACACATAAGAAGGGTGGAAAGCTCTTTCTGTGCGTCCTCCCCATTAAAATTAGGCAACACATCTGCAATTGCAAATGCCTATGGTAAAAGGTAGCTTCGCTATTTCGACGCATCCAGGTGACCGCTAGTTCTCAACTAACCTCTCTATATCTACACACAACATACGTTTAAGCAATTACCGGACATATGATATAACCCAGATCGAATGCAACAGAATTAGCGTGGAGAATCTATTAAAGTTTATTGAATAATTACGATACTGCATTCATATGTCATTTCATCGCAGAGTATTCCTGATTGTAAGTTAAAAATACTCTTAATACTGTTAACAACATTAATCGATGGTTTCCTAGCTACGTTTAAACATTCGTTAGTGTTTTTATTCGATAACTTTATCATATGCGTACCTACGTAACTTGAGTTTTACTCATCTATCCAAACTTTCGCATTTATAATAATTGTAAGATGTAGGAAGAGGAAGACCGAAGAAAGTATGGATGGATTGTGTGAAAGAGAATATGCTTAAAAAAGGAGTGGATTCAGATATGACGGCTGATAGAGATGTATGGAAGAGCAGCACATACTGTGCCGACATACTGTGCTTACGGAGGGTAAGAGATAAGGGATCCACCTGGGATGATGATGTAAGATGTGCAAGTTAAGATCGGATCTGGATGTAATTTGGAACAGATTTAGAATGTAGTCTGTAAGGACAGATTATTTGATTTTTTTATTCCGCGTGGTTTTAGTTAAATGCTAGTTACAGAGAAATGGTTCCGTGATATTTAATTTCTTCGTATTTTAAATAAAGGATGTTTAAATTAACTCCCGGAAACGTACTCAATGTAACAAACAGTGCATGTTTTATTTTTCCTAATACAACGGGAAGGTTTCTATTGTTCTTTGACATTGAGAATTTCTTTACAACCGATTAGCATTCTCTATCGGTTTTCCTTCGTGTCCGTCCATAATATTATAATAAAGTTTTTGTAACAGCGTTTAAATATTTTCCTTTACAAATATTCATAATGGAGCATTAACAACTCATAATTACTGTCGTTAAGTTATCTATCTATACTAATATTATAAAAAGACAAGATTTGTATTTTTGTATGTATTGAAACAACTCAATAACTACTGGACCGATATTAAAAATTCTTTCACCGTTAGAAAGGTAATTTATCTGTGAGTGACATAGGCTATTGTTACGTATTGGGAGTATTGAAAGATAGCTTGCTTAGCACAGACTGTTTATTTAAGTAGCTGTCACATAGACGGCGGGCACAGCCGCCAGTTCGGAAACACGTTCAATACATACACATACACAACATCTATATTTTTTAATATCACGCAGGCGAAGTCGTGAGCAACAGCTAGTTAAATATAATTACGTTCTAAAATGTAGCTAGAATATAAGTTTGCTGTAGGACATTCGATAAGTGGGAAGCGAATATAATTCTTTGACTACATCTAACTTACTGTTACAAATGCGAAAGTTTAGATGGATGGATGTTTGTTAGAGTTTGTAGTCAAAACGGCTGAACGGATTTTAATGAAATTTAATATAGATGTAGAGGATAGTCTAGAAGGAAACCTAGACTCACTTTTGTTTCTTTTATTCAACGCGGACGGAGTCGCGGGCAGAAGCAAGTATGCTATAAATACAACAATTTTCACTTTCAGTTGAGTCAAGGTTTAAACAAGAACAATTGTTGCAGAACATGTTTTTATCAATTCACTTTTGCATTATGTAAATTTTATTGATAACGACTGTCACGTTTTATGTAGACTTAATTCATACTTCATACTAATCATACTTAATATTATAAATGCGAAAGTTTAGATGAATGGATGGATGGATGTTTGTTAGAGTTTGTAGCCTAAACGGCTGAAAGGATTTCGATGGAATTTGGTATAGATGTAGAGGATAGTCTGGAAGAACGCACAGGCTACTTTTGTTTTTTTTTAATTCCACGCGGACGGAATCGCTGGCGAAAGCTAGTGTCTAATATTTGTGTACAATAATAGCAATAAATCAATCACTTGTGTTATTAAGGTACTAGCTTTCGCCCCCGGCTTCGTCCGCGCGTAATAAAAAAACAAAAGAAAGTAGCCTATGTGTGCTTCCAGACTATCCTCTACATTTGTGCCAAATTTCATCGAGATCCCTTCAACTGTTTAGGCTACAAAGTCTAATAAAAATCCATCCAGCTAAACTTTTGCATTTATAATATTAGTAAGATTTATTAAAATAAAAGTCTCGAATAAACACCACATTTATGCGTGGATTTTAAACACTATATTAAATCAATTTCAATAACACTCATAAAAATGATGAATTCGAACTCAAGACCTTCAAATCTAACCACTGAGCCGTAATGGTGATAATATTAAGACAACAAAAGGAAACGTAGAAGGAAATAATATCGCTTACTCGTCGACACGAACCAAGGTTAGTTGACAATACTATGGTCTTGGCAGTGAGGATTCAAAAGAGTTGTCAGTCATCATGTATGGTAATTATGACCATTCAATAAAATCTTCAATTACTATTGAGCTGAAAATTCTAGACTAGCATTTGAAGACATACGTCTATCACGTTTAAATAACATACGTAATAGTGAAAAACTATTCGATTTCTGTTAATGGTCAGGCATTTTAAGTGTCTTTGAAGTTATACTTAGAGGACACGCACATTTTTGACTAAACTAACACAACCGTTTAGTCTAGTTTCTTATGAGCTTATATGTAGGTGCGGACATTACTCGATTTTTAGTCACTGTTGTTGAATGAGTTGCGAAACAATCGACAATCGCACAACAGTTGTGCGATGTATTAGTCAAAATTGTGCACCCGATCTTCATCATCACCAGCTCCACTATACGTCCCCACCGAGGGGCTCAGAGCCTACCCTAATACGGGGTGACTAGGCCATAGTCAACCACGCTGGCCCAATGTGGGTTGGTTGACTTCACACATATCTTTAAATTTCTTCTCCGATATGTGCAGGTTGCATCACGATGTTTTCTTTCACCGTGAGAACGTCTGGTAAATCATGTACATATGAAAATTCGAAAAATCGAAAATCACATTGATACATGGCGGGATTCGAACCCAAAACCTGTAGATTACAAGTCAAGTGTTTAAACCACTGAGCCACCGATGCTCTAACTGAATATTGGTTGATTTATTCAAAGCTACAAAAACTTTACAATCAGGTAAACTAACTGCCTGAAAATATAGTCGTTAAAACGTTTTGTTACCAAATATGTTTGAATCACTAATACGTGTCTAATTGTTTTTTTTATTGTACTGTCGTTTGTGCTACCTTATTGGTTAAATGTGAGTAAAGGCAGAATTTGTAAAGGCAATTGTCATATAATGGAGCACCGTATATTTCCACGACTGTACTTTCTAATTTTATCTTCTCCGTCAAAAATATTTACTAAAAACTAACAAACCATACTATTTAAATATAAACTAAATATTACTATTTTTCAGACGTACTGCATCGACGCTCAAGTGCCGGATTCCGCGTGCACGGCCACCTCTTACCTTACTGGTGTGAAGACAAAGTACGGCGTCATAGGGCTTGACGGCAACGTGACTAGAGGAGCATGCCACCCGCAGCTCCACGAGAAGAATTGGGCCTCGTCTATTGGACAATGGGCTTTGGATAGTGGCCTGGATGTAGGTAAGCTAAATAAGAAGTCACTCTTTAATAAGCTTACATTTTTAAAGTTCTTACATACCGGAATACAAACAAAGGACGATCGTTTACGAATTGTAGTTAATGGCGGGATTCAAAATAAATCGGATACCATTCTACGTATACAGGGTGTCCCGTAATTAATGGACAATCTTAAAACCCACTATACACCTATCACACGTTCAGAAAAAAACAATCGTAACCCTTGATGTATTGTAGGTGGTTTCAGGATTATCCATATAGGGACATCCTGTATAGATTCTCTTTAGATGAGTTTACACTTCTTAAGCGAAGAACTGGTAAGACGAGAACTGATATAACCCTGAATTACGATTATTTGGTCCATTATTATCTCACCTTTTAATATAAAGGATAACAATGTTGTCCTATATTAAGTAAAATAATCAAAAAATTACATATCTATGAAGAGCACAACTTTCAAGGACGTGTATTCAAAAGATGCATTACAAATGATATGGGAAATGTTACTAAATACACTAGTTAAATTCACAACCTAAGCTGAACCGTCATAACAATGCACGATAAAAAACAAGGATGGACAAAGAGTAATAAACCAATCCCATTGAATGAAATAATATTTCAATTGATTTACGTCACCACTAACGTATAATATGAACAATTTGTAGTTAAGGTCACTGTGAATTTAGATCCTTAAATCTGCAATCTTTTTTTTTTTTATAACATGAGGTGGCAAACGAGCAGGCGGCCACTTGAATTCGCCAAAATGGCGAAGCGACGGCTGCCCATAGACATCCGCAATTGCAGATGCGTTGCCTACCCTTATCCGACGGAGGAGGAGACCCACATAAAGAGGATATTTCCCTTTCCTATGCATCTCCTCCGCCGTCAAATCCACTTCCCCTTCCCATCCTCTCCTTATAAGAAAAGAGTGGTAAAGAGAAAGGGACTTAAGTTAGGCCTCCGGCACCACACTCATCAGACGAAACACGGAATTGCTTCCATTTCACGCCTGTCTTCTGTATGGTCGTGGTATTACACCGGGCGTGCCGGCCCATTCGTGCTAAGATGTTAAACCGGGCACTACCACTGTTAAATCTGATAGATTAGATTTCACCCGCAAGTCCGTCCGCGTGGAATTAAAAAAAAAAAACAAAGTGAGTAGCCTATGTGCTCTTCCAGAATATCCTCTACATCTACACCAAATTTCATCGCAATCCGTTCAGCCGTTTAGGCTACAAACTCTAACAAACATCCATCCATCCATCCATTTCAACTTTCGCATTTATAATATTAGTATGAAGTATGATAGTTGAGAATTAGAGCGGACGCACATCTTTGACTAAACTATCGCTTGGCTGTTGTGCGCAGTGTATTCAACTGTTTAGTGGCAAAACTAAAAAGCGAATAAGCGCACTTCCATATAAGCTCGCACGAATAAAAGTGCGACTAATCAGTTGTGCGATAGTTTAGTTCGTATATACCATAGCAAATTCGACATATTGTCTTTGACTGACACTTAAAAAAAAAAACAGTTTATTCACACCGTGGATAATATTTACAAAAAAAAAAAAACAAATAAAACACTTCGTACAATTATGAATGCACACACTGCCATCTGTCAATACTCCGTGATCGAGGATTTTGTACTAGATCTTGTCTTCTAAATTCTATTTAATTCTAGGTCTTGTGACAACAACGCGGGTAACCCACGCGTCACCAGCTGGGATGTACGCCCACACATCAGAGAGGAACTGGGAGAGCGATGCAGACGTGCCAGATGAATGCTTGTCTCTGGGATGCCGGGACATCGCATACCAACTCATAATGAACAATCCCGGTCGACAGTTTAAGGTAGGAGCTCTTTTAATAATTCAAAAAAAAGCTACACGTATCTTACTAATATAAATGCGATGGATGGTAGTTTGTTAGAATTTATAGCATGAACTGCCGAAATGATCTTTATGAAATTTGGCATAAACATAGAGGTCTGTTTAACATAGGCTACTGTCTTTTATTTTTTAATCTCACACGGACGAAGTCGCGGGCGACAGCTAGTCTAGAATAATTATTCAATATTAAATATGAAACATCACTTGAGTCAACAACATCATGCGATTATGTTTATTTTATTAACGTTTTAATAAACGCTTTACTATAAAATAAAACAACTGATTCCACTTAGTCAAATTTGAACTTTAATCTTAAAACAATAAATATTTATTTAGCACAGCATCATGAGCACCATAGCAAAAAAACGTGAAACAAAATTTTCATGGTATAAGCAGCAAATTCAATTAGGTATATAAATCTTAGTCACTGGTTGATTTTTACTTCTGACTCCACCAGCTTTCACTATTACTTCGGCCACATGGAAAAAAAACTCACTTTATTTAGTCTGTGCGTTATCTCTAACTAGCTGTTCCCGTGCAATTACAAATGTCAAAATGACATGACAAGATGACAACCTTGCTTCCTTGATGTTGACAGCAACTTATGGTCTCTTTCCCACATCAGCGTTTTATCCAAAATATTTACCCCCCTTAGTTTAATGGCGTTAAAATTTATAGTCTAAAGCGTGACGTAAGTGTAGGGCTTTTTATTAAAAAAAAGACTTATTCAAAATATTCTGTGATTGGTGACATCTTACGCCACAAAGTAGTGTGTATTTACGCTTTATTATATTAGTATAGAGTATAGATGTAGAAGTACGTTTCAAACATCTCCCGTTCAGCAAGATTGAAGCGGCGTGAGGTCCTAGTAATCATAACTAACATGAGAAAGTTGTTACGCCAGTAATACAGTAGTCAGTAATCTAGAGTTTACTGTCCGATTGATTGCACTCCTAACAAATGTATAGATTAACAAGTAACTTTAGATCGAGAGTTTTAGCAAACCTTATTAAATCCTCATTTGCGATGTTGACCTTGGTACAAGACATTACCGTCACCAGCCTGGTAATTGACGCCTTATCTCACAGTCATTACACTCTTCATTATTACGTGAATGTACAATGTTTTTATACAAAACATTTGATACTAACTAATCTAACAATCGTATACCTGTCGACAACAAGAAGCACAAGTTGTATTTGAAATCGTCACATTGTTTTCAAATTCCGTAATAATTTATTCTTACTTTCTTTATTAAAAAATACAGAAAACAAAACGATCCAATACGAATTTAACTAAAATATAAAATGTTAAAAGAACACAATCGTATGAGATTATGAAGTATTTGTGTTACGAAACATGCAGCCAAATATTTCTGCCAGAACAGGTTTTTATTCGCAAACGGTAAAAAGCAGGGGTTGAGTGATTGCTAAATAATGGCCAGTGAACGTTGAATTAAATGCGTCTTGTATTATTCATGTTTATTACGTCCCCGAGGCTAAGACCAAACCGTTTAATAAAGATATCTCATAAGTTTTTAACTTTTAAATCCAAATAAAACATCACTGAGTACATTAAATGATAATTATTCCATTCTTCAAACAATAAGTGTGCTAAGAGACGTCGCCATTTTTCGCATAATATATCTACAAGAGTATGAAACTTTCTATTGGATTCCTATGCAAAAAAGACACATGTATCACAGTATTCTTAAATAACGTTATAAAAGTATCAAAATTATCAATTTCCAGGTAATAATGGGCGGTGGAAGGAAAGAATTCTTCCCCAACACGACCAGTCTGCTGCTAAACGGTACGGGAGTGCGGCTTGACGGCCTCGACCTGGCGGAGAAGTGGCACGAGGATAAAGTAGAGAAGAACGCCTCTCATCAATACGTCACCGACAGAGCTGAGCTGTTGAAGGTATGCACTATATATTGGGTTACTAAAATTAAAGCTAGCCTTAGGGAAACAGCAATTTTAGAACATCGGTGACGTATCAAGATTATATTTTTATAGGGGGCTATGTTGTGGTATGGACATAATGCGACGAAACGATGGGGACATAAACCAAAAAGTGTTAAGATTGACTGTGGATGGCTACAAAGGTAGAGGAAGACCGAAGAAAGTATGGATGGATTGGGTGAAAGAGGATATGCTTAAGACAGGAGCGGATTCAGATATGACGGCTGATAAAGATGTATGAAAGAGCAGCACATACTGTGCCGATCCTCCGTTAGGGATAAGGGCAAGTTGATGAGTGAGAAAACTCAATTATCTAACTTCTTTCTTAAACAAATGTCAGCTAACTTAAACACCATTTAGGTCTAATAAAACAATTCCTGGTTCTAATTTCACTTTAACAACGGACAATATTATTTCTGTTACTAAATTGGTTTCATAGAATCTGGTTAACTACCTATGTCATACTATTGGCTACTCTTCTTCCAGGTATTCAATTCTGATGATCTGCCGGAGTATCTCCTTGGACTATTCAACGATGATCATATGGAATACCACTTGAAGGCACACAATCAGCCCTCTCTAGAAGAGATGGTTGAAGTCGCCATTAAAATGTTAAGTAGAAGCGAAAAAGGATATTTTCTGTTTGTGGAAGGTGAGTTTTACAAAAGACTATTAAAGCAACCATTCTAATTTTTTTGAGATTTATTTGACCTAACAATTTACCAAATAATTGTTCTTCTTCATCCGCATAAAATTATCAATTGCAAATGTCAAAATGATATGACATTATGACAAACCATGGCAACCTTGCTTCCTTGATGTTGGCAGCAACTTATGGTCTCTTTCCCACATTAGGGTTTTTGTCCAAAATATTTACCCCCTAAGTTTAATGGCGTGAAATATACAGCATAAAGCGTGACGTAAGTGTAGGGATTTTTATTAAAATAAGGATTATTGAAAGTGTGTATTAATTGCTGACATCTTAGGCAACAAAGAAGTGTATGTTTACGCTTTATTATAATAGTCAAGATAGTATAGATATAGATTAATCTGTACAAAATGATTATTTGCCTTTACCTAACGATAAAACAGCGGGATTCAATCAACATTAAATCTGTGATCATTAAAATAATTATAAATTCCACAATGGCTCTTAGACGAAACCAATTACTAGTGGCATTGTACCAATAACTTCTATTACCTTTATTTATTTTATCTCGTAGTGTAAACACAACTTTATTATTTTTCGTCCAATGACACTGAACTGGTTACACCTATGTATTTTATGAAAATCTTACTATTAATTTCATAGAGGCAAAACTGTAGATTGATGGATGGGTGTTTGTTAAAGTTTGTAGGCTAAACTGCTGAACGTATATCGATGATATTTGCGATATAGAGGATAGTCTGGAAGAAAACATAGGCAATTTAGTTTTGTTTTAATTCCACGCGGATAGAATCGTGGGCGAAAACTATTATCTGCTCAAAACATAGACCTAGTATGGCTAGATGTTTGGTAACAAATCTCGAAAACCAAACTAAAAGTTGTTATTCAATGTTCCAGGTGGAAGAATAGACCACGCACATCATGACAGCTACGCTCGTCTGGCTCTCGACGAGACGGTGGAATACGCCAAAGCTGTAAAGAAAGCTAGGGCTCTGACTGATGAGAGTGATACCTTGATAGTGGTCAGTTCAGACCACGCGCACACAATGACTGTAGCAGGTTACCCCTCACGAGGTAATGATATCCTGGGCGCTGTAGACACTGCAAAAGGATTCGACGATAAACCTTACACCACTATCAGTTATGCTAACGGTAAAGCGCCATCTATTGCCGCAGATGGAAGAGTTGACGTTACTTTGCAGGATAGATTTATAAATGGTAAGAATCCTGATATACTTATACAGCAATATTAAAAACATGTGATAGATTTATCATTGTTCTGAAATCTTTGCTATTAAATTCTTACAGGCGCTTTGGACTATTCGTATCCAAGCTTGGTGCCGCTAGACTCGGAGACTCACGGCGGTGAGGATGTTGCCGTGTTTGCCCTTGGGCCTTGGCAGCATCTCTTCACCGCCAGCTATGAACAAAATGTGGTACCCCACCTCATGGCATATGCAATGTGCTTAACAGAAGATAAACACGACAACTGCAAAAGGCATAGACATTTCTGGACGTCCAGCGGTGAACACAATAGACCAAATGTATTTAGTTACGTATTAAGTATATGTGCTGTGATAATTAGCTTTAGATTTAGTTTTTAGGTTAGAAATAAAATTTTATGGCAATGTATACTTAAGTGAAAATCATCGAATTGTTACAAACATAAGCATTTACACGAATAATGTCTATTTAAGTCATCTCGAACATTCTTTGAGTCAGTGTTGAATGTTTTAAACTAGATTTTTCTAACGATAAATATATGGCACAAGGCATTGATGTTGGTTTAACCTAAAAATTGATAAATGAAGTACAAATATTATTAAGGTTGCTTTAGAGAACATTCCTGGATAGAAAATAAAAAAATGTCTATTTGTAAGTACAACTTTTTACAATTCCAAAAACTCGTTTTATATTTTTAATTGTTATATCGAAAACTGCAGGAAAGCTTAAGTAATTAACGCAAAACAAATATTTTTTGGTACAAAAAATGTTAAATAAAAGTGAAAATACTAAGAGTATGAACAATTCGGGTAAATAAAAATTTTAATTTTTTAGTGCATGCGTTTTCCGTAAGATGGCACTGTTATAAATCGTAAATGTTCTTTATTGGAGTTAGTTGGAAAATCGAAATAATAACAATGAATTAAAACAGATAACCTAAAAATTAGTGAGGAAAGCTGTAATAGCTAATGTAAAAAAAATTAAACGTTCAAGTGTGTATCGATATAAAATAAGACGAAACCGCTCAAAGCCGAACAATGTTTTTGTTTTTAAAAAAATATTAATTATGTGTTGTGTCGTGTTGTAGTTATTCGTATTTTTTAATTAATTCTGATATATCTTGATGCAAAATATAATTTGCATAGATTAAAAATGTAAAAGAAATTGTACAGAAATGTAACTTCAATTAACAAAAAGTATGGTTGTTACTTTATTCAAATGTAACTTAGATATAATTTATACTTGTAAAATTAAGATGGAATCATGTTATACATGTATTATTTGAACATCAAACAGGAAAACCAATAAGTAATAAAACATAATTCTGATAATAAATACTTTATTTACAAATTATCAAAATTGGACGTATTTTATTTATAACAAATTTTAATTAAACGTTAATAAAAATACCTTACTAAAGCACGAAAGTTAGTATTTTTGTCATAACACCTAACTTTAAGTTCACTAACTGCCAACTCATAAACAACTTTGTCACAACTTGACGTAAATCCCATGATTTCACAAGAAGGGCGCAAAATTAATATAGACAATAAGGACAAAGGCCTAGATTTACAGTAAATACCCTAGGTAACTACTCGATCGGGAATTCCTCATATCAACGGGGAATTTAAATGACAACAAAGCTATGGAGTAGTGCTAGTTTTATTAGTGTTAAGAACAAAATTAGTACCATGCTGTAGAATTGGCGCAACTCTAGATTATCGGCATAAATGTCACGTCCCTGGCTGACAGCTGTCAATGTCACTAGAAGTATGGATAGATTGGCGCGCATCCAAAGTCTTGACGAGAAGTGTTGCTCTGAGTTTAAAGCGACAGTATCAATTAAATAAGTTGTCTAAAAAAGTTAGCATTTTTGAGTTAAATCAGGAACAACAATGAAATATTTTTCCTTGTAACATAAACATAGCAAACTAAAGATAAAAATGCAACATTTAAGTCTGAATAAACTAATAAATAAAGTACAAAATGTTTCATCTATAACAGACACTGGGCATTTCAGGAGATACCATTTACTATTTACAGCGTTTTTTTTTTATAGTCTTACTAAAAAATTCATAACAATATAATTTGATAACGGAGAATAAAAAGCATTGAGGTCGAGGTGGGTCGAGTCCACAGGGAAAGTGCTTTACAGGGTCACTACGTATTCAACATCTATTATTTTAATAAAACTACACATGCAAAAAAAATTTAACACCAACAAACACTTTTAAAATCACCTCATGTAATAAATTGACATCAACACAATCCTGACATAAAAATAAATGTGAACATTTTAGAAATATTTCCCGCAAGCTAAAACCACTTAAAAGATTACATAATTTAATATACTTATTTCATGTAAATGTTAAATTTAGTAAGTGTAACGTATAAATATGAAAGCAAAGTCACGCTACAAATAAGTAACAAAATATTTTTACGGCCAATGTCAACTCCACAGACGGCTGTGCTGTACCCGAATTGCACTTTTAAACTGTCTCTTAGAGATCTCTCCCGCTAGTGTAATCGCGACCGTTGCAGTGTGGTAGTGCTTTATAATTACATTTATTTTAATGTGAATTTTAATGAATTAAAATTGTCCATAAATGTTAATAAAATATTTATTTATCAATAATTAACAATTTATTGTTACGTGAATCGTTTTTTTTTCTAAAATGAGGCATTTAAATCGATTTTATTTTGTGCCAGTGTTTTTATTTTGTGTATGGGCAAGAAGTTTACATCAGGAAAATCGTAAGTTTTAATACGCAAATAAAAATTGCTTTGTTAAAATTTTGAATACTGGAATACTTTTAAAAACTAATAGTTATAAAAATGTACGTAACTTTAAGGCAATAGAAAAATAACACGATCGTTTACTCTTGAGAAATATCTTTTATTAAGTAAATATTACGTTCGTAGTTAACAATATTTGTGTATTTAAGTTTACAATTACTTAAGATTAACCTTCGTATTCGACTTTGAAAGTTATTATTTCTATTATTTATTTAAAACCAACTCAATTTTTATTGTAATAACGAATGTAGGTAGGAACAGAAAATAAGGCGACAAGAAAACATTCATCTATCCACACTTTTGCATTAATAATATAAGTATGATGATCTGTTTCCTAGACTAAAGGTAGTAATATTCCCGAATAATAAGGCAAGGTTGCAATTGTGTCGATACTTTTTCTTTAATAAACTTACGAGTCCCTCGTCATCGTCCCTATATGATCCTACTAAGAAGCCTGGAAATCCAAGTTAGGGATGACTACACCGTAGTTAATCACTTTAGCCCACTAAGGATCGTTGTCTTAACACAAATCGAACTCAGGACTTGTAGAGAACAAGTCAACTGCCATCCCTAAGCCGCCGACGCTCGCGTAAACAGTCTCAATATCTTCCGCTTCCCTGTTAGCCGCTTTACCTGAAAAACAGCAAGTCAATGGTTTTTGTATTCCTTTTTTCCATCGATCTTTGAAGGTTTGTCAATAGAAAAGAATAAGAATTTTTGTTCTTTAACAAAAAACGTTAATAAAATCAATCTCTGAAATCAGATCAAATGTTTTGAGAAATCATCACAATTCGTTATATTATTTGGTTAGACGGTTATCAACGAATTTTCCCAGAATTCATTATGTTCTCATATTAATTGGAAATGGTTTCTTTTGATTTAAAACGACACCGGTTTTAAATTATCAATATGGTATACGAATATTCAAACTTTAGAGACGTTTAAAAGAAATTAAAACGATCTATTATTCCTTTTTTCCTGTATTTTATTCCTTAGTCTTTTTTAGAATACTTTAGAAACGGAAAGTTTACTTAGAAGACAAAGCATTACTTCCTAGTCCGCTTGATTACAGTCTGTCCCCTTCGAGTTATTGTAAAATCATCCACGCAAAAAAGACGCACCCTTCATTGTCAAATAATAATTTTTGGATAAAAGAATAATTCTACGCAGGTAACTGGCCGATTATGAAAAGGTTACTCTCATAGCATACCGTGTGCTTTGAAGAAAGAAATTCGTCTGTGTTTGTACCACCATAGACCATTGGACTGACTTCCCAATTAAAACCGTCTTTCATGCGTAACGCATATTATTGTCTGCGACTTGTGACTGTTGCGTTTTGCGTATCATATTAAGCTTGGAGATAAAAAAAATGTTCCGCATATACAGATTCACAATAATGATATATGTATTACCAGCTATTGCTCGCGACGCGACTTCGTCCGCTTGAAATGAACAATTTAGCCTATGTTACTCATAGATAAATTACCTTTAAAACGGTGACAGAATTTTCAGAATCGGCTTATTACTTTTAAAGTTATTTCAATACATACAAAAATACTAATCTTTCCCCTTTATAATACCAGTTATTGTTCCCGACTTCGTCTCATAAAATTAAAACGTAATAAAAGGTAGCCTATGTTACTCATACATAGATTACCTTTTTAATGGTGAAAAAATTTTAAAATCCGCAGAGTAGTTTTTGAGTTATTCCAATAAATACAAAATACAAATCTTTCCTCTTTATAATTATACATATAGATAAATTATATTCGTAACGTAGTAGTTGTTAGGAGACTTGCAACAGAAACGTATGTTGAGTCACATAGTCGTATGTTGTATCATAATTCAGAAACAAGCACAAATAGCACAGTTAATCTTTGACCGTTGCCTTGTTTCTCTATAGATCACGGGTGTAAGAGTTACAAAGGACAAAGTGTAGTTTACAAACGAGGAAGCGACAGTAAGTGAACGTGTCAAATCTGATAACCGGTATCTAGCGACGCCTCTGTCCGGAACTTGGTCTGTGTCGATAACTGAGGTCAATATTGTATCTGTATACAAAGTCAATAATTTCTAATCTAATTATCTATACTATTATAATAAAGCGTAAACACACACTTCTTTGTTGCCTAAGATGTCAGCAATTACAGCATATTTTTTAATAATTCTTTTTTTAATAAGTGTAGGGACACTTACGTCACGCTTTAGGCTATTAGACTAGACTAGAAAATATATTTCACGCCATTAAACTTAGGGGGTAAATATTTTGAATAAAAACCCTAATGTGGGAAAGAGACCATAAGTTGCTGCCAACATCAAGAAAGCAAAGTTGTCATCATGTCATGTCATTTTGACATTTGTAATTGAGAATTTAACAAATGCAAACAATAAATTTATAATTTCAGCGGATGAAGCCGCACGCGAACAGCTACTAGTTTACATAATATAGAAACATGTGTTTTGATGAGAAGAGATACTTAAGGGTGGGAAGGGAAGTGGGTTGCCAGGGGATAGGATGTACAGGAGAACTCTGTGCGTTCGTATTTGCAAATACGTATGCCTACGGGCAGCGGTTGTATCATTATTTTGGCAAGTACCAGTTGCCACTAGCATGTGTCACTTTATATTGTAAAAAAATTACCCGTACAAGATCCTATTCCTAACTATATATGTATCTATCTATAGCTACAGATTGATTTGTACTTACGTTTGCATCCAAAGACAATCTTACTAATATTATAAATGCGAAAGTTTAGGTGTATAGATGGACGTTTATTAGAGTTTGTAGTTGAACGGATCTCGATGAAATTTGTCATAAATGTAAAGGATGGTCTGGAAGAACACATAAGCTAATCATTCCACGCCGACGCAGTCGCGGGCGAAGGCTAGTAAATAAATAAAAAAATACGATATTCAAAAGCAAATGAAACATAATGTAAAATTTATACCAACCGATTCCATGTTTAATTATGTTATTATTGTATTACTCATAAGTGAGTGTAATGTAGACATCCGAGTACCAAGGTCGTATTTCACTGTAGGTTGCAGGGCTCCACAAATTACGAACCATAGCTGACGCTTTCTGCGATAATGTTAAACCCTCAATATGTCACATAGCGTTATTAAATGTATCTAAGAATAATTATTTAATACTTTCATTTTTGAGAGTAGTAAACAGATGACCGATTTCGGCGTAGTCCTATCAAATATCCATTTAGGACCTAAATCCGGCTTCAGTCGATCAATTCTAACTGAAGGACTTAACTAAACAGTTCAAATTTATGGACAGGCTTTAGAGATATAGACATAAATGTTTGTTTTCTATTCTCTTTTAATTTTAAATAAAGAAAAAAAAACGTAAAGGCAATTATTCAACTTTTATTTTAATTTACTAATATTTCCTTTAACTATTCCAATTAGGTTTTAGGCTTGAGCTATAAATATTACTATAAATAAGTAAATAATGCGCATAATTTCAAAGATTCCTGTAATTTTAAAACAATCAAACATGTCTGAAGTCACGTATTTGTTAACTATACAACCATAATTTTGTATTAATCACTAAAATTTCCAGTCTATTTTGCATCCGCCTACGGGTCTTTCCCGACGTAATGTGTGACATTTACAACTTCCGCGTAGCCCTGGCCCTGCCCTATATGTTGTGATATAAATATATCAGATATGATATAATCAGGACTTTTGTGTGATTAAAAGGACGGTCGAATTTATAAACGTTCTTTAAAATTCTGCAGTTCGTTAATTATATCTGCATATGATGATAAAGGCAATGATTCCATAATAGGAATATACGTCAGTTTTTACAATATACAGCCACCTTAAAGGCTACAATTTTTTTAAACATTTTGAAACGAGACACGGAACAAAAATCAGTATAACGCAGCTTATAAATGTTTCTTTAAAATAAGTCGGTTAGTGGTTAACGGCTTTGTTTATTATCCCTTCGTTTGGTAGGAAGAGGCGGAGTTTGTCTCGTTGCAATGAAGAAGGAAATTTTTCCAGAAATGAAACAGCACGGATTGCCGCGATTGCTAAGTCTTCCATTCAAGTTAATGAGATTCAACGAGATTTTGACCGGATTTAAGATTTTAACACTATTTCATTACTTTCTACCGAAAACTCTCTGTAATTTCTCTAGCCATCAAACAAGCTGCCAGAATATATAGAAGAAGAATATATTCCCAGCATGTTTAAGTAATTCTAATATAGATTAAGAGCGAGCGCTATTGTGCGATTGTCGATTGTTTTGCAGCCATTCCAACTGTCTAGTTGCACAACTAAAAATAGAGTAGTGTGCGCACCTAAGCTACTCATAAGAATCAAAGCGCGACTGAACAGTTCTGTGATAATTCAAATATGTGCGCGCTCTTACGGTTTCTATTGAGTTCTTTAATTTCTTTCTAAAAATATCCCAGTGTTACGTGCGTGGGTGGTTCGATGCAGCGATCATATATCAGTGATAATAACAAAGGCAATCCCGTTAAATTTAATGTTACTTTAAGTCATTAAAGACATCTTACCCCGAAATAAAGAGCACATAAATAACGTCAAGCTATCGTAAAGTGAAGCGATGTAACTTAGGGCTTGTACACACTGGAGTTTGTCAAGATATTTATTGACATGTGCGGGATATTTTTCGTTAAAGATTTCACATTACTAAATTGATTATAATAAAAGAATGTTTCTGAATATTAGTTTAAAAGAAAAAAAAGTGGTCTTATCCTACTTTTTTAAACAATCATGGATATAGGTAACTTAAGAGATTAAGTGATCTATAAGTGAAAATGTCATAATAAGGGTCTTCGGGCCTGTCCCACCACTCACTTGTAGAGGCTCAAATAGCCTAAAAATGACGTCACTAACAAGGCAAAAAAAACTGATATTAACATCACATATTTTACACGTTTTATTCTTATTAGACAATTTTCAATTTGGTGGGACACGCCCTTAAACTCGCCAGCTCAAACTTGGGAGTTCTTACTCTCATGTGTACAGGTCCTAAGGCTCCTGTTTCAGCGGTAGGCAGTAGGTGTCATTGACACGACGCGTGCACCCTAAGAAGGCCAAGGACAAGAGAAACCGACTCCACATAATGTCACGTAATTCGTAAAGAGTTTTGAAACTAAACTACTAGTATAATGAGATCGCCTTGTCCTATTCCGATGAATGGAATTATATGTTATCAATTGTTGCCAAATCTTGTTAAACGGTATAGTGTTTACTGATTAACTCGTTTTGTTTGATGAAAATTTAGAACTTGAGTATTTACCTTACTAGAACAAATAGAATTATGGATAATATTGCAATTTTCACAGAGAAATGTCTCCAAGTTTCAATAATGTTATAACAAACTAGCTGTTGCTTGCGACTTCCCCGCATGAAATTAAATATATAGCCTATGTTACTCACAGATAAATTACCTTTCTAACGGTGAAAGAATTATTGAAATCGGCTCAGTAGTTTTTGAGTTATTTCAATACATACAAAAATACAAATCTTTCCACTTTATAATAGTATAGATTTGTATCACATTTATTAATTTATTAAACGAATACCATATGTTTGCTTTAGTTTTAAATAAAATAAATCTGTTCTCCAATTAATAATAATTAACAGATTGATGACTAAATGTTTAAATAATTATCTTTTAATACGTCTCACTATTACAGTACTCGTAATTTAATTACTTTGAGATGCCTTAATTTCTCACAAGAGAACTTGCGTTTCTTTATCTATACTTTTATACTATCTATACTATTATAATAAAGCGTAAACACACACTTTGTTGCCTAAGATGTCAGCAATCACAGCATATTTTTGAATAATCCTTTTTTTAATAGAAAGCCCTACACTTGTCACGCTTAGGCTATATATTTTCACGCCATTAAACTTAGGAAGTAAATATTTTGGATAAAACCCCTAATGTGGGAAAGAGACCATAAGTTGCTGCTAACATCAAGGAAGCAAAATTGCCATCCTTTGTCATCATGTCATGTCTGTCATTTTTACATTTGCAATTGAATTTGACAAATGTAATCAATTAAACAATTTCCATAGTTTCATGCGAATGAAGTCGCACGGGAACAGCTAGTAATGGAATAAAACTTTTTGCGTAATTCATTCTTTCTAATTGTTTTCACAGACAAGAAACCCGCAAGTTGCGTGTTCATAAAGACTTTACGATTTCTTTGTTTAGGTTAATTTAATTCAAATAAGTCAAGACCAATAGCGATGCAAACTTTATTAAAGAATTTTTCTTAAAATTTCTACGGTTTTCTAGATTTAATTCCTCAAAACTGGAGTACTGTATTTAGATTTATTTACAGAGAATGCACCGCGGCCGTTATTCGACGAACACAATAAGGAGCACTGGAAGATGCAGGCGCAGTGGATTTTAAAAAATAAGGTAATATATATTGCAGTAGACTGATTCACATCAAAGAAGAACGCTAATTATGAGTGGGGCACACTGACAGAGGTAGACATAGTAAGAGATGGATGGATGGAGAAGGGAGTGAGATGATGAGAGACTTATGATAGTTATTTAGGGGACGAAAAAGACTATGGGAGTAGGATAAGTGGGGAAGATGATGATGATGTAATAACCTACAATTTTAAAATACCGATAATGTTATAGGTCTTCGTTTCATTTTTACAACGAAAAGCACAGGAAAGCCATTGCCGGATTTTTAATAAATAATTCAATGCTATATTTTTCATCTAATTTTAATATCGATATTGTATTGTTTTTTATTGAGTTTTCATTTAATTACCCTATGGCCAACACGACCTATCAATCCTTTACTCTTAACTTTAATGTATAACCAATTTTGCTTAACCCATTCTATAATATTCTCTGTTCAGGTATCAAGTACGTTAAATAAGAGGACCGCAAAGAACGTGATCCTGTTCCTAGGCGATGGTATGAGCATCACCACGCTGGCCGCCACACGGGTCTACTTGGGACAGAAGTACGGCCACATGGGAGAGGAACTGAAGTTAAGCTTCGAAGCATTCCCGTACACTGGGTTAGCAAAGGTAAGAAGATTATACACAAAGATTTGAACCATGCTACTATGTTTAGTACTACTACTAATGTCGTGTTTTTTGGCGTTAGTATTTAGCCAGAGTGCAAAGATATTCAAATATCTAGAGACGGCAGAGTTAACATTTCACTTGGAACTTCACATGTTGTCACTAACGCTATCTATTGATATATCCCCAAAACCACACGACAACATAAATTGTATTTAAATAAATGTTTATATTTTACTTTGTAACATTGTTTAGTTTATTTTATAACAAAAGATGAAGCTTAGTATTTTTACAAATGTTTTTTTAATGTCAGTACAATGACACTAAGTGGCACTAAACTTGACAACCTTTTAAAGAAAGTACCAGTGAAAAACTTTTGTTCACTGTCTTGTCTATGCACTATTTAAATGTCTTTACCAGACCGACATTTTGTATTGAATCACTTTCAAGTTCATACATCTGTTTACAACTGTTATGGCTGTAACTCGGATCAAATAGGCCGGTAGCTAATTCTCCTAAACATAACCTTGGCCTTTGTATCTTTGCTTTTCATTAATCGTGTGAACTGAGTCGGAAATATTTTTTTCGCAGACGTATTGCGTGGATAACAACGTAGCTGACTCAGCGTGTAGCGGTACTGCTTATCTAACTGGCGTGAAGGCAAACAGTGGGACTGTTGGATTGAGTGCTGCAGTCAAACGAGGAGATTGCGATGGACAGAGGGGAGGAATACACGCCGTCACTGGCCTGATAGACTGGGCACAGAAAGCTGGGAAAGCCACTGGTACAATACTTATTTATTTCGAATAACGCCATCTATTGACAACCATGAACAAAGTTTTCGCTTTTCGAAAAAAGAATTGCCCCATTCTTTTTTGCCAGTTCTATACGATAACTGTATAATGGTGCTAATGTTTGGTGTATTTAAGTTATTGCTAACTGTTAATAAGGACTTTAATTTATAACCAAATCGTAACAGCAACATCGTAAAGGGTTTTATTGCATTATTACCGGTTATATTATCCCGTTGTTGTAAAGTATTAATCAATATTTATTGTAAGTTTTAACCATTATTTAATAACAGTACAATTATTGTTTAGTTTTCTATTTTAAGACTGTGATATAGTACTTAGTTATGGATTTTAACAAACATTAGCAATCTTTTCAGGACAACAATGTTCAGAATGATAAAATATTCAAGTCATGAAGCCTTCCGTCAAATCGGCGTGCTGTATGAATGAGAAGATATTAGCATAAATATCACGCCTGCCAGTATATTTTTAGAGTACACGATTTTGAAAAAAAAAATAGCAAATCCTTACAAAACTACAAACGTTACGCTGATTGTTTTCCAATTGTTTAGTAAAATGTTGTTAGTATAATTTGAAATAGTTAAAAATCCTTTACTACTTCATAGGAAATAAGAGATCTTAAAAAAACTTCATCTATCGTTTTATACACTACTACGTGTTGCTAGCGACTTCGCCTACGTGTAATGAAAAAGGAGTAAAAAACATAGCCTATGTAGCTCAATGATAACGTAGCTTTTTAACGGTGAAAGAATTTTTGAAATCGGCTCGGTAGTTTTTGAATTATTACATTACATATAAAAATACAAATCTTTCCTCTTTATAATATTAGTATAGACTTATTTCCTCTTACACATGGATTAACCATCTTCAGATCGCTCATAAGAATCATTACTGAGTTTATTCAATAATTACGTTCATAGGTGTGGTAACAACAACTCGAGTGACACACGCCACCCCGGCAGCATCTTACGCGCATGCAGCGGATCGGCGCTGGGAGGCGGATACCGACCTGCCACCTGACAGCCATTGCGAGGATATAGCCCTGCAGCTGATTAGAGGAAGTGTAGGAAGCCAGATTGATGTGAGTTAACCAGGCCTATTAAAGCGTAGCTAATGCACTACCTACTTAGGTCCCTGTCTACCTTAAGAGGCCCAAAGATTTGCTGAACAAATGATTTCATGAATATTATTAAAATAACAAAAGCGTTTTAGAGAATAGTCTTACATTTAAGTACATTATAGCTAAGTTAATAAGCAACTTTGATTGAATTACTTTACTCATATTTTAAAACCACGTTTTTAATTTTTTTTAGGTTGTAATGGGCGGTGGAAGGAAGAACTTTCTCTCTCGCACATTGAAAGACGCTCAAGGCAATCAAGGATACAGAACTGATAGCTTGGATCTGATAAAAGAGTGGCAGTTCAACAAGAAGTCGCGCGGCGGAGCACCAAAATACTTGTACAATAGGACGCAACTTTTGTCTCTTGATTTCAAAGCATACGATAGTTTATTGGGTCTCTTCGCAAGCGATCATTTACCATACCATTTGGAGGCGGCTGAAGATGTACCAGTTCTAAGTGAAATGACTCAAAGAGCTATACAAATGCTGTCAGCTAATAAAAATGGTTTCTTCCTCTTTGTTGAAGGTAAGCAGAAAATATCAGCATTTGTACATTTTTTTTATACTGTCTTTTTCTCTGATGTACAATATTAAAAAAAACCATCCTAATAAAATTAAGTATCGCTTTTGCAATTATTGATATTAAAAAAAGTAAAATAAAATTTCCCGTACCGGGAATCGAACCCGAGCCTCCTGGGTGAAAGCCAGGTATCCTAGCCACTAGACCATACGGGAGTTGCAAAGTTAATTAAAATTAACGTTTGTTATTTATATCTCATTTTCCCAACTTTGAACTAAGGAGACCATTTTATAATGACGTAATAGAGTTTTTATTTCGCTTGATTGCTACATTTTTATTTCAACACTCTTATTTCCTTTTTTTGTGAGCAGAATTGTTGCGTTAATAAAAAAATAAAACCACTATTCAGTCGTTAAAATATTTTGCTATCATAAAACGCCAGGCGTTTAACTGAAAATTTATAAAACTAAGATAATCTGTTTATGTAAACTTTTGTAAGCAATAATATTAACTTACATTATTAAAAATATCACTTTTCAATGCAAGGTGGACGAATTGACACTGCTCATCACGAGACAAAGGCACGTAAGGCATTGGACGAGACAGCTGAATTAGCCAAGGCCGTTGAAGCAGCCATCAAGATGGTGAATCCTGAGGAGACCCTGGTTATCGTGACGTCAGACCATAGCCATACTATGACGTATAGTGGATACAGCAAACGTGGGACAGATATATTAGGATTTACTAATAGAGTATGTATACAAACACTTTCTTTTCTCAATATTAAACCCAGACCTCTCTTATACCTAAATTTAAACATAACCTAAAGCAGTTACTAATTAGAAATGTGAGGCTAAAATGTAACCATAATTGTAACCTATAGGTAAAATTATTAATCGTAAAACACGGATAGCGTTAATTCCATAATCTCAAAGTAACTAATAATTGCGCATTCCTACAAAGTTAAATCAATATTACTTCCTTTCCAATTAAAATAATAAAACCCAAAGCACAAACAGGATATTTAACAAGCAGTTGTAATTGGAATCTTAATTATATTATACAACCACGAATAATAAATTATGCAATAGTTTTCAATTCTATCTTTCAACACTACCGTTTTCATTTCAATGTTTCGTAATTGACAACATTTCTGGCTCTTTAATTGTTATTAAACATTTTAATAACAAGTCTTAACTATTGTAATTACTGTACAAGTACCACAAATCATAACAAATCTGACTATACTTTATACATATTCTTATAAATGATCTATACTTCTATACTATTATAATAAAGCGTAAACTCACAATTCTTTGTTGCCTAAGATGTCAGCAATTGCAGCATATTTTTGGATAATTCTTTTTTTAATAAAAAGCCCTACACTTTCGTCACGCTGTAGGCTATATGTTTTCACGCTATTAAACTTAGGGGGTAAATATATTGGATAAAAACCCTAATGTGGGAAAGAGACCATACATTGCTGCCAACATCAAGGAAGCAAGGATGTCAACATGTCATGTCATTTTGACAAATGTAAACAATAAAATAAAATTTTCATAATTTCATGCGGATGAAAGTGTGAAGGAAGATATGCTTAAGAAAGGAGTGGATTCAGATATGACGGCTGATAGAGATGTATGGAAGAGCACCACATACTGTGCCGACCCTCCATAAGGGATAAGGGCAAGTGGATGATGAAGTCGCATGAGAACAGTAGTATTCTTATATTGAATAATGTAATTTGTGTGTTTTCAGTTGAATGCATCAGACAATTTGCCGTATACGACGCTTAGCTATGCCAACGGGCCGGGCTACAAGCCGCACGAGAAATTTCAAAGACACAATCTTATGATGGACGATATGAGTAAGTTAAAGCCAATTAATTGCATAATTTGCAAACGAGATAACTATAATTGATTGAGAAGAAAAATATTCATAAACTTACTGTTCCCATGCGGCTTCATCCGCGTGAAATTACAAAAAACTTTATTTTATTGTTTACATTTGTTGAATTCTCAATTGAAAATGTCAAAATTACCGTTACAATAATAACCTTGCTTCCTTATATTGGCAGTTTTTTTTACAATTTACGACATTCTAAATACTAGTTTAATACCTATCTAATTCAAAATTCCTTATAAAATTACTATAATCTACTAAATACTACTGTTATATTTCCAGACAATCCCGACTTCACGTACCCTTCCTTAGTACCAATATCACGAGAGACTCACGGCGGTGAAGACGTAGCGGTATTCGCTAAGGGGCCTTGGTCACACCTCTTTACAGGGAACTACGAACAGAATTTTATACCACATGCGATCGCATTTGCTGCCTGCATCGGTCCCGGTTACACTTCTTGTAAATTATGAGTCGCAGTTGTGAGTTCTGAGTATGAGTTTTGAGTTTTATCCTGAGTTTGAGTCTCATTGTGAGTCCAGAGATTTCTGTTATATGTTACTTTGATTAGTGATTTCTCAATCTATACACGTTGAAAAATGTGTGACCAAGTTATAAGTTAAAAATTATGTTTAAGTAAAATGAATGTTAGTGTAATTTTTGTAGTGGTAGTGCCCGCTTTAACATGTTAGCACTGCAGGGCCGGCACGCCCGGTGTAATACCACGACTACACAGAAGACAGGCGTGAAATGGAAGCAATTCCGTGTTTCGTCTGATGAGTGTGGTGCCGGAGGCCTAATTTAAGTCCCTTTCTCTATACCACCCTTTTCTTATAAGGAGAGGATGGGACCATTCCCATCCTCTGTGTGTGAAGTGGATTTGGCAGCGGAGGAGATGCATAGTAAAGGGGAAATATCTTCTTTATGTGCGTCTTCTCCTCCGTTGTATAAGGGTAGGCAACGCATCTACAATTGCGATTGTCTATGGGCAGCGGTCGCTTCGCCATTTTGGCGGATTCAGGTGGCCGCTTGCTCGTTTGCCACCTTATGTTATAAAAAAAAATTAGTGAAAAATTAAGACATTATTCAATGCAAAATGCAAACAATATGTTTTAAATCACGTGTAGTAATTAATAGCAGTTTTAAATCTAGTTGAATATGTTTTGACGTTAAATTTATTTTAAGAGCTACGCACGCCTGAAACTTAACACTGTTTAGTAGCGCTTTGATTCATGAACTTATATGGAGGTGCGCACACTACTAGATTTTTAGTTGTGCTATAAAACAGTTGACTTGGTTGCGAAATGACAATTGAAAATCGCACAACAGTTATGCGATAATTTAGTCAACGATTTACGTGCGCTCTTACTCTGAAAGTATTATTAGTGTAATGATTGTTTTTTGTAGAAGTACTTTAATCATTATTTGTAAATATTAATGGCTATTAGGTTTTTATTAATATCTTAATGTAAGATTTTAAAGTTGTATAAACTATCGTAAATCAATTTGAATAAAATTGTACTATTAAGTTTAAGTTAGCATTACGAATACCAAGCTATCCAGTAAAAGTTAATGTTTCATGAAATTGTTTCTATGGACTTGATTATTGATCCTTTCGAGTTTACAAGAAAAAACTTTAATTTAATTTATTTACAACTCCAACTTTATTTATGTTTATTGCATTAGTAGAAAGTATTTTTCGCGATTTTGTAAATATTAGAAATATAAGGATAATACAGTTTTACAGTGCATTTTTATTTATAACACTAGATATTGCCCACGACTCTGTCCGCGTAGTATTAAAAAAGTAAGTAGCATATATGTTCTTCAATACTCTGCTCTACATCTATGCCAAATTTAATCCAGATCCATTCAGCCGTTTAGGCTGCAAACTAACAAACATCCATCCATCTAAACTTTCGCATTTATAATATTACTTAGATAAGTTTTAGTAAGTGACTTACACTGAGAAATAACCTGGCTATAGTAATAAGCAAACATAAATTCCTATTTAATCCAATTTCTTATTATTATATGATGTTATATCCTAGGCTTAATACAGCCTTTTGTTTGCCCGAGGGGAATGCTTTATGCATACTGCCGTCCCGGGGGGGGGGGCAGTTATGTGAGATTCTCCTCTTGTGAGGCATACCCACTAAACCCCTCGGTTCCGTCTCTGACGATTAGGAAGTAAGGGGTGGACGTGTATTAAAAAAAATCCTCGGTTCCTCCAGCGCATTGGCTAGGGCCACGGGTAAACTTAGCTGTCGTCCGCGACCCCGAAGGCTTAATACATCCTAGTATATACTCGGTCATTCAACTCTATCTCAATTCATACTTTTACCATACGAATGAATTATTTATTCCAATATTACCAGATTCTTTCAAAGTAAATAATCAGTATAACATGAATACGAATCTCAGGATTTCGTTCTCAAACAGACCCGAAATTAATTACGTTACAGTATGTCATTTTGTACAGGTTAATTATCAACAGAGTGTACTGTTTAAAATGATCAAAGGAAAATGTTAATATAGATAAATGAAATGAAATACAGTTTCCATCAGTCGTATGACATTGGCGACTTTATCTATCGAAGCCAGTAGTAATGTTGATTTGTATTCTCTTTGTTCTAACGGACAGGTGTACCACAAAGGAGTATTGTATTCACTCCGGCCATCTAGAATACACATTTATAAACGTAATAGTTGTTTATATTCTGAAAATAACAATGTGCAAACTTCATGCAAACAATAAAATATGTTAAATAATCTTACAAAAGTCATTAAGATAATTAATTTTAATGCTGTTCAACTAGTTTTTTTTTGGTTTATTTTGAATTTCGAACGAACTTTCGGTCGTCAACGTTGCTTCTAAATTAATCTTTATCGCTCTATTGCTAACTACACTGTGCTTTGAATCAATTAGTACACACATTATACTTTAGCGTTCTCAAATTATGAGACTCCTCGCGTATGAGATACTTAATCTTAACATTAAAATTTCATTTACTTTAATTGAAGATTTATTGTAATCTCTGCTTACAATTTCGCTGATGCTCCTTGAAGTTTTAGCCTACTTTACGATGTCTTTAGTCAATAATCGTCAACATTAGATCTCTAAACGACTCTAACGAGAGGCTTTTTGGGGAGACTAGGGCATAGTCAACCACGGTGGCCCAGTACGAGGTAACTTTACACATCTTTGAATTCCTTAACAGATTTGTGCAAGTTGCTTGACGATGTTTTCATTCACAATAAGTAATTTTCTCATTATTTCACACTATTCGATTTTGTTTATTTCATAGTAAATTGGTGTTTATAATGTGTATGAAGTAGAATGTCTGGCCGCCTGTTCCTTCGAACTTCACGGTACAGCCTCCGTTCAGTTCGACTACAGCCCTCGAGGAGGGTGGACGTGGCGCCTGAACGCCTCGCGAACTTAGTGCATAACGTACATTTGTTTACAAACTATAATTTTCTGCATCTAGGTCGAAAAACAACGCGTCCAATGGGTGAGTCAATGCTCGATACTTAGATCTGAAACAGCTTTTTTAGGTTTTAGTCACGCTGACTTTAAATGTGCAAATATTTTTTGACATGCACTAGTCCTTTCATATTGTTATCTCTCTTTTTCATAAATAATGAATATTATAATAAAGCGTAAACACACACTTCTTTCTTGCCTAAGAAGTCAGCAGTTACAGCATATTTTTAAATAATCCTTTTTTTAATAAATAGCCCTGCACTTACGTCATGCTTTGGGCTATATATTTTCACGCCATTGAACTTAAGGGGTAAATATTTTGGATAAAAACCCTAATGTTGGAAAGAGACCATAATCGCTGCCAACATCAAGAAAGAAAGATTGCTATAGTTTGTCATGTCACGTCATGTCATTTTGACATTTGCTTTTGATAATAAAAATGTAAACAATAAAAAAAAATCTTCATAATTTCACGCGGATGAAGCCGCACGGAAACAGCTAGTAATGAATACAATGGCTAGACTTTTGTACAAGTGTTTCGTCAATGAAAACTCACATCTCTACGCACAATTAGAAGATTTATTAATTCACTCAACTTACCTTACAATTACAACAACAACATATTATTCAATAGAAACCTTATGATCTATTTTTAACTCTAATAACAAATAGATTTATGCTTGACTAGCTTTCGTCCGCGACTGTCTGCATGGAATTAAAAAAAAATTGAGTAGCCTATGTGTTCTTCAATACTATCCTCAGCATCTATACTAAATTTCGACGAAATAATTTCAACCGTTTAGGCTACTAACTCTAACAAACATCCATCCATCCAAACTTCCGCATTATAATTTACGCTTGACTAGCTTCCGCTCGCGACTCCGTTCGCGTGGAACAAAAAAACAAAAGTGAGTCTATGTGTTCTTCCAGACTATTCTCTACATCGATACGAAATTTCTTAACTCTATACGAAGTTACTTAACTCTAACAAACACCCATACATCCATCTAAACTTTCGCATTTATAATTCTTGATTACAAACCGAAGTTTCGTCGCTTATGTCTAACTAGCGGTATACAGTCTATGTTACTCGGTAAATAGTTTTTGATAGTAAAAAAAAATGTTTACGTCAGTTCAGCAGATTTTGAATTTATTCGTTAAATACAAAAATACAACTTCTTATGAATATTTCCTCGTTTTAATACCAGTGTAGACTGATTAAGATACCTTTTTTGTATCATGAGTTGGCAAACTAGCAAGCGGCCACCTGAATCCATCAAAATGGCGAAGCGACCGCTGCCCATAGACATTCAATAGCAGATGTGTTGCCTACACTTAATCGACGGAGGAGGAGACGCACATAAAGAGGATATTTCCCCTTCCTATCTCTTCCACTGTCAAATTCACGTTCCCTTCCTATCCTATTCTTATGAAAAAGGGTGGGAAGAAAAAGGGTTCTGTCTTAAGTTCTAATGTAATATTAATAATTTATTAAATTTAACTTTCAATATTCAGTATCATTAAGACGAAAATATTTGTTTTTTTTATTATCCTTACCAAGAACTATATTACAACTTTTAAAAGCAAAATCTAGTATAACTTTAAAATGTTTACAGTTTGGTTCAAGTTATAAAAGTAAATTGCTGACTCGTTTTATCTTTTGAAATAAATATACAAACGAAATTGTTAGCAAACTAACTGTTGACTTCGCCCACAAGAAAAAAAACCAATAAAAAATGTAGCCTATGTTACTCACAGATAAATTACCTTTTTTATGGTGAAAGAATATTAAAATTCTTAGCTTAAAAACAGTTTTAAAGTCGGCCCAGTAGTTTTTTAGTTATGTCAATACATACTCATGATTAGTTTAATGATAGTACGGTCATATTTTTAATGATTCTGTTACCATTGTTCGTTATATTAAGTTATTTTAAAGCTGAAGTTATAAAAAAGTCAACAACCAACTTAACTTTTTATTTGTCTAGAGAGAGCATCTTTTTGATAGGAGGATTTTTTTGTAATTCAAAAGATCTTTTGTCAGCAAACTTTATGGGTATGAATAAAATTTTAGTGGCTACATCTGACTTGATAAATTTAAACTACAGATTGCTTTTTTGTCTGTGCTAAGTTTACTTTTTAATACAGTAAAAGTTTGCGAAATACTTCGGATTTCATGAATAAGAAAACTTTATCAAAATATCAATAGAATTACATATATTGTTTCTTAAATGTAACTTTAGTAGACTTTATTGTTAACATTATTTTTTAACAATTTAAGTTTGGAGTTTCGGTAAGGAGTTTGAGGTCTTAACTTGTAATCTACAAATCTTGGGTTCGAATCCCGTCATGTACCAATAATATTTTCGATTCCATATGTACATAATTTACCCGACGTTCTTGAAAGGAAAACATCGTGATGCCTGCACATATCAACGAAGAAATTCGAAAACGAAGAAAAAAACGAAGAAAACGTTTCTGTATCTGATGTTAAATTGCTTAAATCTTATAGTTTTATCGTAATTGTCAACCTGAGGGCAATATTTTCCAATTTAAAGCATGTCTTTTAAAAAAGCAATTAAAAAGTTTCATAAACTCCGCTGGAACGCATATAACAAAGTAATAAATCCTTTTTTATCTCACCAAAGTTAATTAAAGGGTGTTAAATTAAAAATCTCTGTAGCATAATGATTAGCTACTGAATAATCTGTGTATTTGATTTTATCTATTATAATAAAACGTAAACACACACTTCTTTGTTGACTAAGATGTCAGCAATTGTAAAAGTTCGTTTGACAATCAAATTATGAATGCTCGCTGCATTTGTACACTAATAATTCCCTCGTTAGTCATCTTTTTTCTATATAAAAAAAGCTTTTTAATCAAGTAAAAATCAGTAAGGATGACATGGTATAGGTTGCGATTGGAAAAAAAACTAAACTATCGGAACTATTTAGTCTCGCTTTGCTTCCTATGTACTTTTAGACAACTTATTTAAGTGTTACTGTTGCTTTAAAGTCAGAGCAACACTTCTCGTCAGGACTTAGGATGCGCGCCAAATCTATCCATACTTCTAGTGACATTTACAGCTGTCAGCTAGAGACGTGACGTTTATGCCGATAATCTATGCGCCAATTCTACAACACGGTAGTAATTTTGTTCTTAACAGTACGTATGTGAAGGTGGGCACTCTACTCGATTTTTATTTGTGCACCTAATCAGTTGAATTGGCCAAAACAATCGACAATCGCACAACAGTTCTGCGATAGTATAGGCAAAGGCAAAAGTTGAAAAGTAAACAAAAAAATTGTTCTCGAAATGGACACAAACCTTGATCACTTGCGACCGCTACATATTTATTAGAGTAATATTTAACTTTGACTAAAAACTGTATTTAATTTTAATTTAGTAAATGTTAACATGTGTGAAGCATCATTTGCATTTAACACGGAAACTTCCGAGCGCGTTGACCGTTCATTTGCGTCAACGAACATGTCGTATATATAAATGACTTTTAGTTGCATTGTTTACAATACCTACTGTTGGGATTTATTAAACAAAATGAAATAAAAAAAATCATAAGTGAATAGCCTAGGTGATCTTCCAGACTATCCTCTACATCTATGCCAAATTTCCTCAAGATCCATTCAGCAGTTTAGACTACAAACTCTAACAAACATCCATCCAAGTTTCGCATTTATAATATTAGTTTGATTGTCTTAAATGCAAACATCAAGTCACTATGGCCAATTGATTTAATGGTAACCAACATAATACATTTATGTTAAACAACACTTGAATTATGATGGAAATTACAGAGTCTTTTAATTATTATTTAAAGGGCTGTCCTATAGGTTTATGTCACGTAATAAATCTTGTCAGAATTCCTTGACCATAAGATTTCTTAAGTACAGTAATTAAGGACATGCTAGTAACCGTAACGACAATTTTTTGATTCGTCGATTATACAAATGGTGCTTAGTTTCCAACAATAGTAAACTCGTGTAAAATCCCCATTAATGTTGATACGTCCAATTTGTAACCAGTACATCCGTCTATGTTGGCAAGTTTCCAACACGTGCTGCTGACAAATTGCTCCCCAGTTGGCGAGTTGACGAAGCAAGAGTACATTATATATTTAGTGTGTTAGAAGAAAATAACCCTTAACCTACCATACCTACCGATAACTTCCTTTAAAAGTCAATTGACTGAATCTTCCATTTTTAAATTTCGAATCACTCTTCAATAAATTGCATTAATACAGTTATTTCATTCCACAAAGCTTTGTAGGTTATCATTATTTCCTTTTGTTTTGTCGTTCCATTATTAGCAGTAAGAGAGTAATTTATAGCCCATCATAATCTCCGACAGAAGGACTAATCGAAAATTCTGGACTCTATGAATATTAAGTAGATGTTATTGACATGTGTCGTAATTTCTAAATAACCAACTGAACGTTGACTTCAATTTGATAAACAAACGTTTCACTAGAAGAGGCTATTTGTGAAATATAGATAGCTAAGCTAAAGGGATTGTTGTATTCATGAGTTAAACTAGCTGTTGTCCACGATTCCGTCTGTGCAGAATTATATCCTTGTAGCATATGTGTTCTTCCAAAGTTTGTTCTACATCTGTGCCAAATTTCATCGGGATCCGTTAGGTAGTTTAGGCTGCTTTAACAAACATCCATCCATCGAAACTGTCACATTTACTATGTTAGTAAGAGGAATGTGGAGATTTGCTTACAAAGTTAAGTCAAATTTCAGACATCATTTAAGTGATAGTATGTCAAAAAATCAAGAGTATGCCGAATAGAAATAGTAACAAAACATTTTATGTAATAATTGGGAACAGCCTTACCCCGACGTAGTTAGTAACTAGATTTAAACTTTGAAAGGATTGCATCGGACTGAACTACATCCCGGCTGCTTTTATGAGATTTTAAAAAGTTCTAAAAATATGGCTAGTGTGCCAACGGAATATATTTTGTCAATTTGTTACAATTTTTTCGAGTTTCAAGTTACTATTTTTTTTTACTTATGCTCTGGTCATAGTTTATTTTGTTCATGTATCCGATTTAAACCTATAGTAACCTACAATAGCGTTAGAAACAAACTGAAGAGGTTTTTTTTTTTACCATCAAATTCTTATAAAATTGTATGAAAAAAACTTAGAAAGCTTTTATTTATTATGTGAAATAAAATGAATAAATATTATATGTTTTTTAACACAATGTGTATATGGTAAAAATATTTATTTAGGCTTAGATAAGATTATTTTTGTGAAGTTTGAAAATACTTTTCATTGTAAATAAATAAAAGCTACAATCGAACGTAAGTTAAAACGACATCCGACGAAATTCATTTTGTTGCATTGCAGCATGGCGTACTGCCAATACGCGAGGCCCATTGTAAAGAGAATTTTCACACCAAATACAACTGTTTACTATCTATATTTCGAAAGTACAATGACTGCAGATTAAAAAAATCAATGGAGTACTTTTACTCATTGATAGAAATCTTTTTAAATTACTTAATTTTTTCTCTTATTTAGTATGGTATAGAAATATAATTATAACAAACAAAACAATCCTTTAACTTTATTATTACTATATTCACAATATTATCTGCATAAAGCGATGCGACACAATGTGTTATAAATTTTGGATAACTGCCAGGACTCGACGGATAGATTATAGAAAATATCCTCTATTATTCAGTACTTACTGGTTACTCTCTAGCCAAAAGGTAAGTGGATAATGGATTTATAATGTAAACAAGCTGTAAGAACGCAATTTTTAACATTATGTATGTTTCGATTTATTCATTATGTTTGGTTACGCATAGTTGATAATAGATGGCGCTGACAACAATTATAAATACATTTTCATTGATTTAAAAGTAAAAGCATATTAAGACTTAATATTAACATGTTTTATAAAAAAGTAAAATATAAAATTATAATTGTTTAAGTTGCAAAAATATTGAGGATGAATATTTAGTAACGTGCTGGCCGCAAAGAAAACAATAGACAAAATTGTTATAAAAAAAAGCAACGAGGATTTTACGCGCGAATGTGAATGTAAGATGTGAAGTAAACGATATAACAACGATTTCTTTTATTTTAAAAGTGCTTTTTTACCAATTCTTGTAAATAGTATGTTTTATCAGCAAATTAAGAAGATTTTACTTAACATTTAAACAACGAGAAAATAATGTGTTACAGAAGAGAACATGGTTTCATTTTCAAGTAAAAATATTGTAATAAGTTTTATATTTGGTATCCTTTAATTGAGTTCAAAAGATAAAATGCATTTAGCAAAAAAACATGCTTTAGCTTTTCTGTTAATTGTCTAATTTAAAACCGGGAAAACGATTTATTTCCCTGCTATTACGTACCCTCACTAAATCCCTTTATTATCGGACAGTTTAGCTCTATATATATTGAGGGACTACGAATATTGACATCCGTTTAATCAAATGGGTAGAATAAGGAACATGTGAACATATGTGATAAAAAGACACATACACTATGTGTCTTTTTATCACATATTTTATTTTTGTTTTACCATGTGAATGCTGCTAAAAATGTACTAAAAAATACTGACGTAAATTTTTATACATTATGTAGTCTTATTATGTCACTAATATTATAAATGCGGAAGTTTAGATCGATGAATGGATGTTTTTTAGAGTTTGTAGCTTATATAGCTCAACGGATCATCATCATCATCTCCCCTGCCTTATCCTACTCCCGTAGGATCGGCGCACCGGGTTTTCGTCCTCCAAAGCACTCTATCATCCCTCATCTCAGTCATCACTCCCTTCTTGATCATGTCACCTTTTACGCAAACCATCCACCTCTTTCTAGGTCTACCTCTACCGATGTACCCCTCCACATTCATAACTAACATCCTTTTTGTTACATGCGATTCCTCCCTTCTCATAACATTCCCATACCACTCTAACCTTTTACTCCTTATTTTCTTAACCACTGGGGCTACTCTCAAACTTCCTCTAATATACTCATTTCGTATCTTATCCGATCGTGTTACTCCACACATCCATCTTAACTAGATGAAATTTAGCATAGACGCAGGAGAAATCTAGAAGAACACATAGGCTACTTACTTTTGTTTTTCTTTTAATTCCACGCGAAGGGAGTCGTGGGCGAAAGCTAGTATAAAATTTAGAGTTAACGAGGATAGCCTTGTTCTACAATTTAAAACGACTATTATCTGCAAAGGTAACCGTTAGAAGGTAACATCTCATATAACTATAGACTTTGGTTATGCTTTAACACGTGAGGTAAAACACGTTTTCAATGCAGTTGCACGTTTTCGATAGCGTTTCAATGGAGATGTTATGGCAACATAACCAGCTATAACATATGACCGTTGATAGCTTGTAAGCCAGGATCGATTTTATAATTATAAAATATAAAATTTGCTAATAACTAATACTCGACTTATACCCTTAAAACAAAGTAAGTGTAATGCATAAAAGAAATAATTTTTAACATTTACTCCCAACCGTCACCCCGCTCTGTCCCCACGTGGAGACAGATGAGAATAAAAAGTTTCATCCGTCCCACCTTTTGCGACAAGGGTACGGTGGTAACGTATTTTACTTCATAACGGTTCCATCTGTCACCTTATTGGTGATAGTAGGACTAAAAGGTGGGACGGGTGAAACTGTTTATTCTCACGTGGGGACCAGCGCGGTGACGGTTGCGAATAATCCAAAAACATTTCATTGCATGAATCGACCAACTTGTTAGGGTTTTGTCCGCAATTTTGTTGATCTTCGTCATCATTGATTTAATTCGAGCGAAATAAAATAATAGTAATAAGTAGCCTATTTGTGCTTCCATACAGTGTTCTACATCTTTGTTAAATAAATGACCCGTGAGGCCGCTTTAAAGATACGTGGAATCATCTATACTTCCAATCTTAAACAACAGTAACGTTATGCAATGAATTAACAATCTATTATAAAGGTCGAGAAACTCGCTTTCTAAAATTTAACAAAATTAACCAAGCTCTCTGTTTAGCGTCACCCACGGACTCTAAGCTGGAAGGTAAAGCGCCCAGCTTGGGTGTGAAATTGCGCCGCTGGTGCCGCAGCCGGCGCTGTCAGCTTTGGCGCCTCCTGCTGCTTCCTTTCATCCCCATCCTAGCCCTCATTGTGCAGACCACGCTCTCATTGAAGAATAGTCTAACTAACGGTAGAGAAGTCGCCGATGTTGAAGAACAGGTATTTTTTATTTACATTTTACAATTGTTATACAAATAAGTATTGCATTTAAGTTTTTTAAAACTATTAGAGGGGGCGCACACCTTTGACTAAACTATCGCACAACTGTTGAGCGATTGTCGATTGTTTCGCAGCCAATTCAACTATTTGGTTGCACAGCTAAAAATCGAGTAGCGTGCACACTTCCGTATAAACTCATAGGAATCAAAGCGAGACGAAATAGTTGTGCGATAGTTTAGTCAAAGGTGTGCGCGCGCTCGTAAATCCAACGTTGTTTTTTCATAAAATAAAAATTCTAATTATGCACTGTCAATTCCCACCGGCCAGACCAGTCAGACATCGGACAGACCACAGACTAAAATGTCTGGCAGAGTTGGCTTTTTAATTTAATCTTTCATAGATATCTATAAACATAGACTTTCTCACTAGAATAGACATTTTTGTTATACATTTTACCTAATCTCTTTATAATTTATATAGTTTTTAATACGGCATGATAAAAATAGGTAACTAGTATATTACATACTAAATTAAAAGAAATCACCAAAATTAACCAACATTTGAATCTCCATTTTTTTACAGATGCAAGAATGTTGTATATAATTCCTAAACATTTTTAAAATCGCTGTCTGAGTTTTCGTTACTCTTTGTAACGCCTCCACTACTATGGAAACAGACATTCATGAAAATTTATGGGTTTTTCCAAGAACGGAATACATTTTCTTTTAGAGTCTAGTGATTGAAGAGTCACTTAATTACAATGGGGCGATTAAGCCAGCTTTATGGACGACCGATAGATTTTTATTTAAACTTTAATCTAAGGAAAATTTACGATGGATTTAAATAAATTACTATAGTTACTAAAGTGAAGGCCAATAAACTTAAAATAGCATATCAAGTATTATAATATGATACTTTAATAGACGAAATTATTATGTAAATTATGATAATAATACCTTGCTAACTATTTTAAGCAATAAACCTATAGATACAAATAAATATAAATTTATTAGTTATTTGCTAATTATTAATTATTTAGTTATTTATTATTAATATTTGAGGTAGGAAATACTTCACCAATTACATTTAGGACCTTTCCCACCACTGGCTGATAGAGGCTCAGATAGCTTAAAAATGACGTCACTGTCAGATAAGGGAAGAAAATCCGATATTTCCATCACATATTTTACAAGTTGGATAATTTTCAGACTATTCACAATTTGGTGGGATAGGTCTTTAGAAACCAGAAAGTGTTGAGATTGAATGTGGATGGCTATAAAGGAAGAGGAAGACCGAAGAAAGTATGGATGGATTGTGTGAAGGAAGATATGCTTAAGAAAGGAGTGGATTCAGATATGACGGCTGATAGAGATGTATGGAAGAGCAGCACATACTGTGCCGACCCTCCATAAGGGATAAGGGCAAGTGGATGATGAGGTCCTTAGTTATGTATCATATATGTTTGTAAAGACTTCGAAAAAACATAACTTGACACATAAATTCATAGCCATAACATTAAACTGCTTTTCCATAGGTCAGCCGCGCGACAGAACTCGGAAAATTGGTGACCAGACTACAGCAGGAAAGATCAGAAGTCGCTTTCTTTATTTTCACCAACGGCAGTACATTGCGGTAAGAATATCCCTTACTAGCTTCCGCCCGCGACTCCGTCCGCGAGGTATTAATAGAAACAAAAGCAAGTAGCCTATGTGTTCTTCCATACTATCGTCTACATCTATGCCAAATTTCATCCAGATCCGTTGACTTTTAGGGTACAAACTCTAGCAAACATCCATCCATCCAAACTTCACAATTATAATATTGGTAAGATGAGATCAACAAATAAATAGTGTTTTAATTATTTTTCAGTGATGCAAAACTTAACAAATGGAAATGCGTAATATCTGTCTGAACCTCTGGGTTATAGGCGTAATTTTGTCAGTGTCTACGACCTCCCTTTATTATTAAAAGTGTAGAAGAACAGAAAGTATTCCAATCTGTTCTAAATCCTTGTATTGCCTTTCTCGTCACGTCCAACAGGGTTTCTTCGATTTACATGACTGCAAATTTAAAAAAAGAATTCCACTGTTTGTGATAGAATGGTTTTTAAATAAGGATTGTTGCTCGTAAAATCTTCAATAAATACACAGGAAACAATAGAAGAAATCTATTTGCTTTTTAAAAAATAGTTTAGGACGTGAGCCCATATTCATCACTAGCAACAAAGAATAAAAGATTTTTTTATTAACTGTAGAAAAGTCATTAACTTTAAGAAGTTAAGATTTAATTATATCGCAAACGCAGTTTCTACACGATAAGAATTCCAAACTATAATATACAAGTTTTGGACCACAACTTGAAACAAGTTATACAAAGTTCATTTACTTATCTTTGTTAAAATAGCACTTTACTCCCGGCTGAAAATATCCATGAACTGTTTATAGCGCGCACAACTTTGACTAAACTATTACACAACTATTTAGTCGTCCTTTAATTACTATGATCTAATACGGAGGTGCGCACATTACTCGATTTTAAATTGTTCAATTAAACCTTTGACTTGATTGCGAAACAATCGACAATCGCGCAACAGTTGTGCGATGGTTTAGTCAAAGGGGTGCGCATGCTCTCAAACGACACTGTCATACATAAATGTGTAAACAAAACTTTGTTCTTTCACTCTATTTTCTAATTTCAGTTACGATTTTCTCGTTGGTATACTCCAGGGTTCCAACTTTTATTGCTAAGTTTGAGAACTGCAATTATTGTTCAGGACGAAAATGTTTTTCTTTTTTAATATTTTTAAATTTTAAAGAAATTATTACTAGTCAATTTGAAATTAGAGGATATGCTAAAGAAAGGAGTGGATTCAGATATGACGGCTGATAGAGATGTATGGAAGAGCAGCACATACTGTGCCGACCCTCCGTAAGGGATAAGGGCAAGTGGATGATGATGATGAATTTGAGATTAACGCCGTCAATGTACCATGTTACTTGTTAAATCAATTGAAATGATCGCGTCCTTTTATGAATGGCATTAAATCGAACATTCACATCTCTGTTCACGTGTTATCTCGTAAAATTTTGTAAAAGAAAACCAATTGTCAACCATCATAAACTCCAGCATAACTGTGCCCAGATTTTATAGAAAAAAAAAACCAATTTCTTTCTAAATTCATTTTCTATTTGCTCACATCGTTTATTTTCAGAATAAACAATATATACAGCATTTATTAGAATATTTGAATAATTATAATTTTTATTATTTGAAGGTAAATAAGAAAAAAATGGGTATTTAAGTCAATAACTAAGGGTAGAACTCCAAGCTCCTCAATGGGGACGTATAGTGAGCTGGTGATGAACTCACCATAGACATCTGTATACAGTGACGTCATATCTAACCGACACCCATATAGCAGGGCCCGACAATATTCAATGAAATGGAAACCCAATCATACTGGGACACCTCTCAAATGAAATCATCAGATCATATAGACATCTTAAAGTATATTTGACATGTTATTTGTTTTAATGAGTAGCTGTTGCCCCCGAATTCATCCACGCTATATTAAGATAAAAAAAGTAGCTTATAATATGCCTATGTCAGCTACCCTTCAGTGAAAGCGACCCAGGCGTTTAGATTACCCGGGACAAAAGCGGTATTGCGGACAGACAGACAAAAAAAATAAATGCGATTATCGTTATCAGCAACGCAATTACATCATCTTCCCAAAATCTGGAATTTTTCTTTTGATATGACAAACAGACACAAATTTTATTATATATAGAAAGTATAATATACTTTATACATATAAGTAGAGTAATCTACATTACTCGTATCCAGAACTCTGAAAACTAAGTTACTGCAATCGTAAGAACTAACTTTTGAAGTTGAAAATTCTTCTCTCTTGAAAGTCTTGAGTAAATAGTTTTTAAATTAGTACGTCTCAGTACTTTGATATTAAACAAGTTAAGTGCATTACAAAAGTTTTCTATTTATAATGAAAATAAAATGAATATAATCTAGTTAAACTATTTAGAATGGAAGAACACACAATCTACTTAGGTTTTTTTTTAAATTCCGCGCTGACCGCGACGCTGGCGAAAGCTAGTTATCAATATTTTACACTGATATTTAAGAACGACCGCACTTACATTTGTCACTAAAGATACTCCTTAGGATAGATTTTACACGAGAAATCTATACCTTATCTACTCATGTTTACACAGGTGTTGTAGTTTAAATTTACATATAATTAAATATAATATAACTTAACTAAAGTAATATATCTTGTACGAGCAATTCAATTCATACAATAGACAACACAAACGCAAGAAAAACAAACTTCTCAAATGATTTAGTTGCTCCAATAGTTTTGTCCTTGTCCTAAATTTGTTTCTCACTGTACTGTTGTTGGGGAAGTAACCATTCGTAATATTTGCGACTATTGTATCGTAAAATTTGCATAAAAGACCCATCAATTTTGATCAAACAAGTTATGATTTATCACTAAAATATGGCAGGAAGTAATATAAAATTAAGGTGCTTGAGAATACAAGCTCTTGTCACCCATAATTCTTAAAAATAGGAGCAATAAAGGGCTATTTATTTAATAATTAACTGTTGCTCTCGACTTCGTCAGTTTGAAAAAAAGTTACTAATGTTACTCAGTGGCTACGTAGCTCTTCGATGGTGCAAGAATTTTTGTTATTGACCCAGTTGTTTTTGAGTTATTATAATACAAACAAAAACCTTTATAATATTAGTATAGGTACAGAAGTATTTATTAGTTTTAGATTAGATTAAATTTGATAGCAGCCAAATAATCAGAATAGTATAACGCTAGAAAGATATGCTATAAATATAGTAAGGTAGTTATGTTAATCTTTTTCTTATTTTATCGAAGACATCATCAGAAAATTATCTTAAAATGAAGCCAAAAATGGAGAAGAAATACAACAAATGGCTACATTTTTAACCGACTTCATTACTCCTTTGAATTTTAAACATCTAACATTTTAGTGTAAATTTTACGTTAACAGTACGTTGCAATGTTTAGGTATCTCGTAACCACATAGCGTAGCTTCTGGTAATCGATTTCCAACCGTAATTTCCGTTAGGTCGTACCTGTATCGTACTTGCTTCGTGCTCTGTTCTGTCTATTTTTTGATCAATGGTCTAACTGTTTACCACTATCGAAACTCGAAATTTTTATCTTACTAATATTGTAAATGCGAAAGTTTAGATGGATGGATGTTTATTAAAGTTAGCAGCCTAAACTGCTGAACGGATCTCGATGAAATTTGGTAAAGACGTAGAGGATAGTCTGGAAGAATACATAGGCTATTCACTTTTGTTTTTTTAATTCCACGCGGACGGACTCGCCGGCGAAAGCTAGTACCAAAAAAATCTATAATTATTTCTATTATCTTTGTTTTTCTGTGAATTACATGACAAGGATAAAACACATTAAGTTTAGAGCTGCCATTGCCTAAAATAATACATAAAAAAAATTCGTATTGCGGAATAAGGAAAGTCAAGTAGCTCCTAAGCCGGAACTAAATGCCGTAACCGTACCGGAAAATTGGAGACCTACAGGAAAAAAGTGCAAATAATATCTGAAGCGAATTTAACAAAAAAAATCTGAACAGTAACTAAAAATGTTGTTTAAGCAAATTGAACCGTGACAAAGACCATAAACAATTCAATTTGGATTGTTAACTTTATTTGCCTCAATAATAAAGTAACGTGGAAGTACGAGAAATACTGTTGTCCTACTCATTTGTATTATAAAAACAAAGATAAAAACATGTTTGTACAGATGCTTACTGCTACTTCCCTACAGGTCTAATCTAACGCAGAGGTTTGCAGCAACGGACAGCGCGGTGCAGCAGATGGGTACGTTACCTCCTCTCGTCTTCAAGAACCGCTCCAAACCTGTAGATGGCAGTTTCTTCCTCGCTCAATTAGCTGACTTAAGGTACGCCCCCTTTAGAACGGACGAACACCTTTGACTAAACTATCGCACAACTGTGTGCGATTATCGATTTTTTCGAAACCAATTCAACTTTTTAGTTGCACAGCTTAAAATCTAGTAGAGTGCGCACATATGAGCTCATAGGTACCAAACCGAGACAAAACAGTTGTGCGATAGTTTAGTCGAAGGTGTGCGCGAACTCATAATCTCACACATGTAATATTTAAGAGCATTAGTGTTGAGATGCTTAAGTAACTAAAGATACGTTTAATAATTAATTGGCCAGTTACAATTCTTCACAGCCATTAATATTATTGAAAAAGTTGTTTCGCGTAGAAAATTGTGTGAAGTTATCGAGAAGACTGCCAGATGATTTATGTCTTTGAAAAGTTTTAATGTGGCCACAGACAGTTGCGACTGAAAAAGATGATTAGGTTTGAGAGAAAATTTTCAATAATAACAAATTTACTCTAAAAGAAACTCGAGTACAAACTCGAGATTCTTATACCGTTTATTTGAAATCTTCGAAAGTTTCTGCTGTGGTTAATTAATGTTATTGGTGTTTTTCTTATTAATATTATAAACTAGTTATCGCCCGCGACTCCGTCCGCGTGGAATTAAAAAAAAAAAGTAGAGTAGCCTATATGTTCTTCCAGCCTATCCTCTACGTCTGTGCCAAATTTTATCGAAATTCGTTCAGCCGTTTAGGCTACGAACTCTAACAAACATCCATCCATCCATCTAAACTTTCGCATTTATTGTAGTAATATAATATAATGGGAAATTTAAGATGGATGTATGGATGGTTGTTAAAAGGAACCTCTGAACGGTTCTCGCTGAAAGGCGTAGTCGAAGAGCGTAATCTTGAAGAACACACTAAGATTTTTAAAACTTCACGTGGACGAAATTTCAGTTAGAACCTAGTATGTAATAATACCCCAAAATGAAAAAAATACTTTCAAAGCTAAGAATTTGAGCTACCTATTTCTTTTTACGTCAGTACCATAATTACATCCTATCCGCATACACATGATAAAATTCGAAGCGCACATGACAGATTGTCAGACGAAAATAAGAAACATGTCGGAAATGTTAACGAAAGAGAGGAGAAGTTATTAACTTCGCAATATTATTGCATAAATTAAAAGCATTACATTTTTACAAGTAAACTAATCATACTATACTATTTCTTGCTTATAACTCGTTTGTTGGAGTTGGGAGCATTAACTGCTGTTAGAATCTCCATGAAATTTGGTATAGAAGTAGAGGATAGTCTAGAAGAACACATAGGCTACTCAGTTTTGTTTTATTTTAATTCCACTCGAACGGAGTCGTGGGCAAAAGCTAGTAATTGAATAAATGTAGAAATAAGATAGGGACATAAAAATAACCACAGGTAACAGTGTTAAAATACTACATTCGTCTTGGGTCAATGACTTTTAAATTACTTCACTCAACAAAGGTCATCTGTTGGACCGATTCTTCTGGAGTATGGCATTATTCTAATACTGTCATAACCTTTAACGTGACTATTTAAATGTAAAAACCATAAGACAAAAAGAAGAATGTATCTTCGGACTTTAACTAAAACCTGTCTTTAACAATGAGGTAGACCCATTAAGCTATTCCATGGTCGCGTAAAGCACTTTCTATAATTTCATTAAATGAATAATTCAGAATTAATTCGATGAAAGCTTTATCCATAATGACTTTGTTTTTCCGCCCTCTTTACCTGTCTTTCATTTAGTTATTGAATAGTAATGTATAGAACATTATATAAACGGTTATATTATTCAAATTATACAATTTTACACATGTTTTCTCTAATGGTACGTTGTAACATATGTATGTATGTCCAAACCTAGTTCTTGTAAACCATTTTAATATATCTAATCCAATATTCCCTAAAATAATCCAAGACTATTAAACTAACTCTAGGGGTTCCCACCCCTGGGGTTCACATAAAACTCTACGGGAGTACGAAATTGTAGGGTGCAACAAAACTAGTAAAATTTTACGAGAACAGAAACTTTTTGAATATACAGGTTAAGGGCTTGTCCCACCATTGGGTTACGTTAAGTTAAACGTTATTGTCAGATAAAGTACCAAAATCCGGTATTTCCAACACATACTTTATTTGTATTATCTATCAGACAATGTACAATTTGGTGGAACAGGCCCTTAATCTAATAAACTCATAATGACCAGCTTTTTAAATAGAAGGGGTAATTAAATTAGAAATAAACTATGAGCAATAATATGTGTCGTAATTTACTCGCTGGTCACACCCTATCGTACTAATGGTGTTTACAGAGTCATTACAACACCACGAATGACTGATGTCGATAATGATGTTCATTAGCTTTAAAAATGGAATATTTTTTGTAATAAATCGCCAATGAATATTAATGTATACACATAACTATAAGTGCCTGGAGAATCCTAAAGATACCACATATGTGAATGCATAACCCGAAACGATTGATGGGTTACGAATAATTTTACGCACTAATTAACCTTTTACGAGTATGATTTTTAAGTAAAATAGCTTTCGCCCGTGACTCCTTCTGCGTGGATATGAAAAAAACTATGTGTTCTTTCAGACTCTACATCTCTGCCGAATTTCATTGGGATCCGTTTGTTAGTTTAGGCGGTAAACTCTAACAAACATTCATCTATACTTTCGCATTTATAGAGGTTAGCTTTGCTTCAGTGTTATTGTGGGACCAAAGCTTTTGTGGGCTAAGCGCCAACATGTAGTCAAACAAGTTTATCTGGCCTGTAGAATGGCGGTGCTCACACGGTTAGCTCTAACAGAAAGCATGTAAAACACGTAGGCATAAAAAAGACATGACAACTACAATACGATAAGGATCTTGAGACACTGATGTAGACAGGGGGCGCTAGTGTGCTAAATTAATTTGATTTACGTCCACCGGGGTAAATAACGTTGACGGTCTACGAAGTCTTCACATAAGTCATCATCAGTGGATTTAATATAACTTGACAATAGAATATTTCTGATAATATACTGACGCGGAAGTCGCCGAATTTCCACAGGCCGTAAAAAGTACATTATTTATTTTATGTGCGATTTATTTTTCATGAGTCATAAAAAATAACTGTGTTATCTTCGGGGACACACCTCTATGTATTGCTTACAGTATCTCCAATATGATGAAATAGGTATAGTCTACAGAATATAGAAATTCTAGCATGAGGACGCAATCAGCTTCTTTATTATTTCACTGTCTTTGCAATAGAATGTGTTTAAAATCACCCTTTTTTTTTCTTTCGCCTACCATTGCAAATACAACACTACCTGACAAAAGAGCGTCGCGTTTAAAAACACTGCAGTATTAATAAATATGTACTTACATACATAACCGCAAATAGCCTAGCGGTTTGGGGTACGGACTACCTATCTTGCGGTCGAGTCAGTTCGATTATTGTCGTGAACCATATCCTAGCACAAGCAGAGCTTAGTTGGCATGGTTAAAACAAATATGAGTAAATTAACAAAAATAAACTAATATTCTTCTATATTAAAAAAAAATACAAGTAATTTGAACGCTTATTTAAAGCACGGTTAAAAAGCGCCCATGCGAATGGGACTAAGAATAATTTCAGATAAAAGAAATGAGGACCCAATTTCCAAAAGGTTTATTTATACCAAAAAATCCCTCACGATCTAAAAACCAGACGAAGTAATATGATCGAGCTTTACTCAAGGTCTTCGGATTTCGAGACGTAAAAAGTCAGAGAATTAAATTCGCTGTCCACTTTGTGTCGAATGATACAAAGAAAACTGGCCACAAGAGATATAATTTTTTTTCTTTCTTTACTATATTCAAGTTATTTGCACTGATTGTGTTTGATAGCGTTTAACTGATGGGTAGGTAATTATCGTTCTCAACTTTGTAGATCTTACCCATTCTGTTATCGTCACTTTTTCGTCAACATAACCTAATATCTGTGAATACAGTATCACACACAATAACAGAAACATAATGAATGATTCATTTAATACAATATCCTTGTCTCCGGGGGTTTCCAGCAAAAAATGTCAATTACTTTATTGTGACCGTGTTAAAACATTACATTCCATTATAATATTATGAAGAACATTACGCTTGTTATCCAAAGAGGATAAGCATAACACTAACTAGTAAATACTATTAAGTTTTATCGATTTATGAAACACAAGTTTATTTAACAGAACCTAAAGAATCACGTAAACCTTAAATCGTAATTATGCTTTAAAGTACAGAAGGGAAAAGCATTAACTTCCTATTTGTGAGTCTCGGCCGAATACTAAAACGACATTTAAATGTTATGTAACAGCGGTTTTAACGATAAATCTACGCTACTCCATTATAATTGTGATGTCTGTGAACGGCATTCTGTCAGAGTTTGTTTCCTATACGAGGCTGTTACAACTCTACGCAAAACAACCGCATAAATGGAAATAAAACAGCTGCAGTGCAGTATTGACTGCAACTAGTAGCAAGGCTTAGAGCGGGCGCACATGACTAAATTATCGCACACTGTTGTGCGATTGTGGATTGCTTCAATTCAACTGCACAAATTAAAATCGAGTCGTGTAACCTCCAAAAAATTAATAGAAATCAAAGCGTGGCTAAAGATTTGTGCGATATTTTAGTCAAACGTGGTGCGTACGCTGTTAGTATTATTGACGGCTTTACAACAATCAGATAAATCCACTATTAGCTTCGATGCTTATATTTCAATGGTATGAAAATTGGCAAATTCTACAAAGGGAATTTCTATGCGTTGAACAAGAATTGAACGAAAAAAAAAATCATTTTGTGGTTTCCATTTCGACTTATGTTAGTGGCAAAATGATTGTTTACGAGGGTGAATCAAAAAGTTCTTAGAAGTGCATATATATGAAACCTTTTTGGATCAAGTTCGATATTCAAATTAAATTTGCATTTTTTAATATTGAAATTTTTTAATTTTTTATTATATATTTATTACATTCTATAATATTATAAAATTATATATTTTTTAATATGTAACTTTATAATATTTTTTTATATATAGTATTTTTTAAATTTTTTAATATTTTTAATTTTTGCATTTTTTGATATTGATTCCAAGAATTTTTTGATTCACCCTCGTATGTACTCATTGTTAGCTTAGTCAATGCACTTCTTGAAAGTGCTAATGAATAATTACCTCGTGATATTTATTCCAATTCTTTGTTCTGAAACATTACAATAGCACTCGGATGTGGGAACTATCGACAGATATCGGCTAGATATGCGTAGTAACTTTGCAAATTTAAAGTATATCTTTATCCAAGAAATTCAAACAAATTTTGACCTTCCTATGATGTTAACATACTTACAATTATTAAAAGTAATAAAACAGTAATAAATATGGACCCTTAACTTATGCTAATGGATAGCGACCTCATAAACACTTAACTTGGTAAGGTGTGTCAAGATTGTCACTTTACGACTTCGTCTGAGTCATAAAAAATACAGTATTTACTTATTAATGAGCGGGAATTAATTTTTATGTTACATGTTTTTATTCATTGTGTTCTTTTATTTTCTAATTTAATTGCGTCTATTCAATTTATTGATAAATACTCTTCAATGTAAAAACTCACAAATTTGTGGCTTTACATGTAATTGACAAATATTTCTACTAAAAGCCTCTCCTTTCTGTCTACGTTTCTTAAGAGGAAAGGATGGGAAGGAAAAGTGGATTTGACGGCGGAGGAGACGCATAGAAAGGGAAAATGTCCTCCTTATGTGCGTCTCCTCCTCCGTCAATTAAGTAGGCAACGCATCTGCAATTGCGGAAGTTTATGGGCTCTTTCCATTTCGGTGGATTCAGGTGACCGCTTGCTCGTTTGCCACCTTATACTATAAAAAACTTAAGGAATTAATTTCTGTGTAACTGAAACGCAAACAAAACGCGTTTCTACGCGTGCATTTGGCAGACAATAGAAATCTATTTTTTAGTATTTGCAGTTCCCTTTATAGTAAGTAATGGTTTCTACTATCGTCTAACAAGAACAAATTTCTCTCGGGAGGTTCGAACTTTTATTAATTAAACATCATTCGTTCCCTAAACGTGTATAAACAGCCGGCGTGCGATCGTGGTACAAACTTTACCGTGGACAAACCTTACGTAGTAATTACACGTGGAAATTGAACGGGATCTTTCCATTCTGCAAACTGGGAAATACAGTAATACTAACATCGCGCTCCGGGGCACGTTTCTAACCAGATTGTGAAAAGTTCCTTTATTAATCATCTTATTCAATATTAGCTAGGATTTGAAGATATCTACATTCTATTTTTAACTAGATTTTTCCTGCGCGGAATTAAAAAAATTAAAATAGTCTATGTGTTCTTCCAGACTATGCTCTACAACTATGCCGATCATCGCAATCGTTTCGGAAATAAAGTCATAAAATATCTATCCATACATCTAAATTTCCGCATTTATAATATAACTAGGATTGTCCAACATTCGCGTTTCATTATTTTTAATCAGAAAAGATTTCCACTAACAAAACACGGTTTGGTCTAAAATTTACCGAATATAAGCTAACTAAACTAAACTAGCTTTATCCCGAGACTCCGATCTCGTGGAATTAAAAAAAAAGTAAGTAGCCTGTGTTCTTCCAAAATATGCTCTACATCTGTGCCAAAATTCATAGAGATACGTTCAGCTGTTAAGGCTACAGACTCTATGCATCCATCTAAACTTTCGCATTTATAATATTAGTAAGAATGTTATATTTTCTCAGACATAATATCAACCCCGGCAAGTCGATGACGGTGGCAGTGGAGTGGTATACGAACGCGAACGCGGCGCTACTCAACCATCTTACTAAAGAGATCAAAGACACCGACAGCAGTACTATATGGAGGTATATTTTTGTAATCACTTCATTAGTCCCTTTACCTATCTTTGTTAATTTTCTATAAAACATTCCCGCTGATAAACGAGCATCTCTTATAAAATATCTTGTTTCCAATTAACAGAGAGATCTCTTAATAGAGTAATATTTAATTAACTTTTATTAAATTAATAATAATATTTAATTAAATAAATTTAGAATCAGTAAGATATTGTTAATAAAAAAAATTGTTAATAGTAAATTTTTAAATTTCAAATTATTAACGTTTCATATCTTGTTCTACATTATTCTTTTTAGGTCGACATTTTTTATATTCTGTAGAAAAATAGGTTGAAAATATTAAAAAGTATCCTTAATGACTATATTTGCGGAGTATTGAGGTTAACTAATATAGACGGATATGAACATCTTCGATTAAAACTTCAATAATCGAGATGTGACGTCAGTTAATTCATAACTAGAAAATGGGTCGCCGGTTATCGTATTAGAAATTAAACTAAGTATAATAAAAATTTAATATATCGGGGAATTTCAATGAAATCTGTATATTCTATATATCTATTTCTATTTTCTATTATCATAATAAAGCGTAAACACACACTTCTTTGTTGCCTAAGATGTCAGCAATAACAGTATGTTATTGAATAATTTTTTTTTAATAAAAAGCCCTACACTTACGTCACGCTATAGTTTATATAATTTAACACCAATAAACTTTGAGGGTAAATATTTCTGATAAAAACCTTTAATAAATTTGAATATTGAAAATTTGATAAAAACACTTGCGTCGCGCTTTAGGCTATATATTTTAACGCCATTAAACTAAGGGGGTAAATATTTTGGATAAAAACCCTAATGTGGGAAAGAGACCATAAGTTGCTGCCAACATCAAGGAAGCAAAGTTCTCATCATGTCATGTCATTTTCACATTTGCTATTGATAATTTGAGACATTTAAACAATAAAATTAAATTTTCATAATTTCATGCGGATGAAGTCGCACGTCTTCGAAGTCGGAATGTCTGAAGTCGGAACAGCGAGCTTTAAATAAAACATAATTGTTGGAACCCACATTCAAAGTATTGGAAGAACTAATAATAGAAAACAACGCCAACGAAAACCTACTATTATAAACTTGGCAATTATAAGGAACTCTTATTGAAACATCACAAAATAGACTTTAAAACTATTTTATTAACTTTCGCCCGCGACTCCATTAGGATTATGGGAATAAAAACCAAAATGAGTAGCCTTTTTATTCTTTCAGACTACCCTCTACGTCTATGCCAAATTTCATCGAAATCCGTTCAGCCGTTCAGGCTACAAACTCTAACAAACATCCATCCATCTAAAACTTTCACATTTATTATATAGTAAGAATGAATTAGATTCAATTCTGAAAAATATAAACTTGTAAAGAAATATAAAATAGTATTTTTGTAGGAAAACATTGAAGCCATAACTAAATGCAAGTTGTCGCTACAAAGGACCATTTGAACCAAGAAAACCTCTCGCTTGCAGCACCATTCCTATAAAGCACGATGTATTTTACAACAAAACTATTCGAAGAGAATATTTACAGAGATAGTTTTTAAAATGTATTATTTTATTTTATTCAAAAATAGTTATCATACTAATATTATAAATGCGAAAGTTTGGATGGATGAATGTTTGTTAGAGTTTTTAGCCTAAACGGCTGAACGGATCTGGATGAAATTTGGCATAGATATAAAGCACAGTCTAGAAGAACACATAGGCTACTTACTTTTTTTTAATACCACACTGGCGGATGTGCGGGCGAAATCTAGATAAAAATAATTATAAAATCTTTGTGCAATTATGATTCTAATATTTCCACTGATATTAACAAAATAAAACATATTTATTAAACACAATAAAAATATTCAAAAACAAATAACTAAAAATTTTACATAACAGAAAAGTTAAAAAAAAAATACTTTCTTAACTTTCAATTTATGTTTATTTGAGTTAATCTGGTGATGGCCACACGAGGCAATGTCTGTATTTCGGCCACCAAGATTAGATACAGAATATAAGCTTCTTAATGTTTTCGCGTTTCATCATATAAATTTCTTTAATAAATCTTAACAGAGAACGCCTTTTTCTTTGAGTACGATCATACTTTATAAGACCCAAAATTATATTTACAAATTACTGGAATACCTTAAAGATATAATATTGCTTTTTGTTTTAATAATGAAAGTATCACAGTATATTCACATAGTATTTTCTTGCAGGTATTTAGTAGGCTTCAAAAACTTACTTCGAAGTATAGAGTGTAAAGGGATTGCTTCTGTTCTCGGTATAAATTACTTCGCAAGAGGATATTTGCAGCCACGATCACATGAAAGGTATTTTTGTTATTTCTTTAACCATCTCTTGTATTGCAAATAAGATTGATGTTATGAGGATTATGTAATTAACTATGGAGTCAAAATTTTTGTTAATGTCAGATTTAAAAAACAATACTTTACAGTTTAACAATACTTTTAGATTTGCGTATTGATTTGTCGAATGATAACAATTTGTGTTTTCTACATGACGCTTGGACGTTACCAGGTACTGATCTGCGTTTAAGGGTTGGTTACCACCAATAACTTGATCATAGTTGAAGTGGTTTATACACTTTTAAATTGTCTAGAGGGACGGACGTTAGTTATGAATGTGGAAGGGTACACCGGTAGAGGTGGACGTAGAAAGAGATGGATGGATTGCGTGAAAGGTGACATGATCAAGAAGTGATGACTGAGATGACGTATGCTAGAGTGCTTTGGAGGACGAAAACCCGGTGCGCCGACCCTACGGGAGTAGAATAAGGCAAGGGAGATGATCAATTGTCTAGAGGGATGAAACTTCACTGCCACTTCATCCTTGCGACGATTATTATTTGCGAATATTTCTCTATCCTTAAATTATTTTAATTTCAGGTATATATCACATATGGTATTAGGTCGTGATCTTCTTGACAACACATTAAACCTGGTGCCATCTCTGATACCTCTGCACAAAGACATCAAAGAAGATAGTCCTGAATACCAAGTCCTGGAGAAAAAGTAAGCATACATAGATCCTTCAGTTTTTAAGGTTATAATTTGTCATTATCATGCATTTTGTTTTTATTTTTTAAATTATTTTACTAATGTTATAAATGCAAAAGTTTAGATGGATGGATGTTTGTTAGAGTTTGTAGCCTAAACTGCTAAACGGATCTCGGTGAAATTTGGCATGGATGTAGGAGATAGCCTGGAAGAACACATAAGCTACTTATTTTTGTTTTTTTAATTCCACGCGGAGGTAGTCGCGGGCGATAGCTAGTTAATAATAAATAAATGTTTTTTTTTTTTATGAATTAACTCATTTTAATCTTGGAATAGTTTCAACACATAGAAAACCTTCAGAAAGATCAACAAAACTCGTTCAACAGTTCGAATTAATGTGTTTGTTTTGAACAAGAGCGTTATTTGCGATCCGAGTTCACTGTCTTGTTACTCGTATATCAAATAAATGATCGCGTCTACTAATATTATATCAAGATAAATTAAACGAAAGAAAACACTTCGAAGTAAAGTTAGTAAAAATCAATGGTCCCTAAAAGTGTTTCTGTATGAAATGGCAACGTAAATTGTTAAGATTACTGCGACAATTGACGTTGTAGAGTCGAATTTGCCATCGGGTTATAATAAACTACATTCTTGATGTGGGTTTCCACTATTTGTATAATACTGTAATTGCATGTTCTTCAAAAAAAAACAAAGATAATGTTAGAATCTATAGTAATTTTATGAAGAAGAAAGGTTTGTATTTTTGTATGTATTGAAATAACTCAAAATCAACGCGGTTAATTACGTTTTCTACCATTAAAAAGCTACGTTATCTATGAGTAACAAACAACAAGCTAGGATTTTTCACTTCACCCGGACCAAGTCGTAAGCAGCAGCTAGATAAATGTTAATTTTCTACAAGGAATCAGCAAATAGTGGACAATAAGTACCAGGAGGGCAGCGTGAGCGATGCTATAGAGTATTTCGATCAGACAGCCACTCTACTGGATAAGCTGCGAGCTGTGCAGAAACAATTGCGTCAATATATCAGGTAAAGTACATTCTCCTCTTGATACAAGCTTATGTTGTCCTGGTACTTTATATGAATATACAGCGACATTTTCATATAATAATAAATAATTATGTAGTTGTTTTTAAATTTCCTATAAGTAATTTGTTACCCTTTAAGTAAATTTGGAAATTAAGCATTGCAAGTCCTATGGGTACTTAGTCGCCTCTCTAAAATTTTAGGTAATAAGATAAAGCTTTCTTGCTTCTTCATTATATTTTTCTTCCATAATTTAAATTGAAAGGAAATCTTACTTACAAAAATAATATCTACACATAATCTGTGCAATATTTCTAGGAGCTAAAATTCATCACAATTGAATATTTAAATGTATCGTTTAGTCTCTTTGTCTCTGATTTAATTTCATCGTACAATAGATTCAGAGTAAATAGTTCGTATCTAATTCGATACGTGATCGCAGTATCAAAGCCGGTTTCACTGAATCCTGTCGACATTGCAGCCAAGTTATTACGTCACCAATAAAATCGTTAAAACCGAACAGATTTAACACCTCAAGCTACTTTTAACTTTATTACTTTACCGTATTAAGTTACTATGTATTTTAGAATATGTAATTCTAAACCCCAATCTTAGAAATTAATTACCACAAGACTTTATTGGACAAAATTTTTCGTCGTCGTAAATCGAGATTGAGGAATTTTATTGTAACTTACCAGAACCATTTAGGAAGTACTTTTAAATTGGCGCGAATAGTGATTAGTTTGCGTTCAATTCGAAAATATGTACTTCAAGAAAAGCTAATTATTTTTCTCGTAAATTCACTTCTTGATGATGAGTGCTTTTGTATCGATTTTCTCAGGGAAGGTGTGAACGAAAGTCTAACAGAAGCAAGGAGAAGTGAAGCAGTATGTGCTGGTATACTAGTTCTTGTCTGTGTCGTTTCTCCGATTATCATTGCTCTAGTTAGGAATGCAGTCAACACTATACAGGTAAGTACACAAACAATCAAATTAGTGATAATTGAATAAGAATTTTGGATTGGTCGCCATTTGATTTGGTTTAAAGCTATATGCTCTAAATTTATGTTGCAGTAAAAGATTGTAAACATTTCAGGTGTATGCCAGAAATCTATCGGAAAAAGCCCGAGAGCTTGAATACGAGAAAGAGTTAAGCGATTCATTGTTATATCAAATGCTGCCGCCAAGTGTTGCTAAACAACTAAAGCAGACTCAGCAGGTAGGGACAGTATTCTAGAGAATAAAACTTTGTCCAAGTTACCTGAACTGTTATAATCTTTGCAGCCTGTGCAAGACAAAATCAAAACGTCAATCATACTATTCATACTAATACTATAAATGCGAAAGTTTAGATGGATAGATAGATGGGTGGATGTTTGTTAGAGTTTGTAGCCTAAACGGTTCAACAGATTTCGACGAAATTTGGTATAGATGTAGAGGATAGTACTTTTGTATTTTTCTAATTCCACGCGGACGGAGTTGCGGGCGAAAACTAGTATGTTAGTTAAGAAAAGATATGCATGAATTTTGGCTGTTATGTTTCGTACCCTAATAAAAGAAAAATGGTAGTCCAACCTTTTCCGTGTCCTAGGATTTTATTAGCCAATTTTGGTGACCATAAATGTAATTATAAATAATTTATTTTCCAGGTACCAGCAGAATTCTTCGCATCTGTGACAGTCTACTTCAGTGACATCGTTGGCTTCACCGCAATAGCAGCTGTCTCCACTCCATATCAGGTCCGTTCTTAAGGTTTCTTCTCAGTTGATTTAGTTTTTGTTAATTTTTCAAGTTTTCAGTTTTATTTATTCGATCCTTTTGTACATCGTTAAATTAACTTTATTAAATTGTTTCTGTATTTATATCGGATATTGCATCGGTTCTGTGTACTTGTTTCCTATGTAATTGTGTGATTGAATTAGCTTTTGTTTATACTACTACTACTACTACTTATATTTGCTTTCTCCCGCGACTCTTTCTGCGTGTAATTAAAAAAAAATAACAAAGTAGCCTATGTGTTCTTCCAAACTATCCCCTATGCCAAATTTTATCGAGATCCGATCAGCAGTTTAGGCTACAAACTCTAACAAATATCCATCCATCTAAACTTTGGCATTTATAATCTTAGTAAGATAAATAAATGAAACAGAAGGTATTGAATGTTTGCAGGTGATCAGTTTTCTCAACTCCGTGTACAAGCTGTTTGATGAACGCATCGAATGTTACGATGTATATAAAATTGAAACTATCGGTGACTCCTACATGGTTGCTTCAGGATTGCCCGTCAGAAATGGTAAAGTTACTACTTTCTGTTGAAAATGAAAATTATTTATTGCTGTAACAATAGATTATACAAGTTATTCAGATGTAGGGATTCGCTTTTAAATAGCTGATAACTTTTTAATAACTGGTACTTGTGATCGGAAGTCCCGGTCTTCCCTGTAACATCTTACCATATGTTGTAATGCATGCACAATCTTGATATACTAATATAATTAAGAGTAAAAATACACTACTTTGTGGCGTTAGATGTCAACAATCACAGCATATTTTTGAATAATTCTTTCTTTAAGAAAAAGCACTACAGTACGCTAGACACTAGACATGCTTTAGTACCCACAAGTTGGCTACGTTTAAACAGTGGTAGAGCCCGCTTTAACCGGTTTTCCATGTTTCAACTGATATGTCAGAGGCCTAATTTTAGTCACTTACCCTTCCAATCCATTCCTTATAAGAAAGAAGAAGCCACCACCATCAAATCCACTTTCTTCTTCTAATGAAGGATTTGATGGTGGATAACACGAAAATAAGGGAAAATATCCTCTTAATGTGCGTCTCTTCCTCCGTCAATTCAAGGAAGGTAACTCATCTGCAAAGTTTGATGGGCAGGGGCCGCTTCGCCTTTTCGGCGAATTCAGATGACCGCTCTCTAGTTTATCACCTTATTGTATAAAAAAATGTTTTATTCATTTCCAGGAAACAAACATGCAACAGAGATAGCGAGTATGGCTTTAGAATTGTTAGAGGCGACATCTAGCTGTCGCTTGCCGCACCGCCCCGATCAGGTACCTACTTAGGTAATAATCGTCTCAGTGTTTTTGCCCATACATAAAACATATGTTACCACCACACAGCTTTGCATGTCTTTTTAGTGATTTTTTTGCTCAATTGCACAATATTGCTTTAAATATCAAATTGCTGTAGGTTTTGTAGAAAAGCGCTTTAATCAATAGATGGCGCTGATATCAAAAAATATTAAACATTTTAATGTGTGCTTTTTAAAAACTTAATTTAGTTATTAAATGTAATATTTGATTGTAAATATCTATTTTTAGACTCTTTGTATGAGAAGTGGTATTCACACGGGGCCTTGCGTCGCTGGTATTGTAGGCAGTAAGATGCCGAGATATTGTTTATTTGGAGATACAATTAACACAGCCAGTAGGATGGAAAGCACAGGAGAACGTATGTTAATCTTTTTATTAATTATGTACTGTAATTAAGACATTTTTAATAACCTTGTTATGTTCTTAGCCATGAAAATTCAAATCTCCGAAGACGTGAAAAGAGCGTTGGATAAATCTGGTAGATTTATTACCGCACCTAGAGGACTTGTTGATGTTAAGGTAATTTCTACGTTTATAACTGCTTAAATATACTTAACGGCTATGTTTCAATTTGCTTTATAATTTATTATATTATGCGCCCACGAAAGTGCTACAACTTTTCTATCTCATAGTTCCGGATCAGTGTAGGATTTTTAAATTTTCTAACTGTACTAAAAATTTTCATTTTCTTTATCGCTTTTGTTCATCATTTTGTAGTATAAAATTTCTTCTCAAATCAGGAAAAAATCAAATTTTCTCTTCAGGGTAAAGGAGAAATGATGACGTATTGGTTAGAAGGTAGAACCGATCCTTCGCCAGTGAGACCCACCACATCCCTGGACTGCACGCCCAGCTTCCTCGCCAGGATACACTCCAAAGGAAGAACATCACCGAGATATCAACCAAAATCAAAACGAGAACAACATTAAAAAATACCATTTACTAATAAATCAGTTCATTTAAGACCAAAGATATTTAAATAATATATAGACGAGGCATTGAACAATTTCACTGGTACTTTCTCTGAAAGGTACTATATCAGATGTTTAGTGCCACCTCGTATTTGTATTGTGTACGTGAAATAAAAAACAAAATTATAATAAAACTCCATCTTTTGTTCTTAAACTAAACCGTGTTACCAAATATTTAAATGTTATTTAATGACATCTATTGGCAATTAATTTAAACACAATCTTACCTACTATACTAGGATGTATGGATGTTACAACTAAACTGCTAAACGGATCTAGATGATATTTGACACAGATGTAGAGGACAGTCTGGAAGAACACATATGCTATTTTATTAGGATATTTACATATGTTTTTTTTTTAATTCTACGCAGTCGCAGTCGCGAGCAAGAGTAGCTAACTATACTGACATGTGGTTTTGAGGATCTGATTACGTGAAAAATGTCTCAAATGTCAACTATGCCTCGTCTATACATTTTTAAATCTCTTTGTTTTAGAGATGTTTAGTGGACAGTTTAGAATATTTTTGGACTGAATGGTCTTTATTTGGTAAGTTATAAAGAAGTGTGATGAATGTTGTTTTTTTTCTTTATCTACATTTCTTTCTTACACGAAGGATTAGAGAAGGATAGCATTACCTAGAGATAGTTACATAGACCTTTGTGGTGTTTTAGGACATAGGTATAAATTTCTAGACCTATTTTCCATCGTTTTCATTTCCTAATACCAAAGAGAACAAAAATAGTGAGCTTAAGTAGATTTACTCGATGTCACTGTTTCTTGAATTTGCACTTCAATATTTATTGATAGGATTAATTGTAATTCTTAATACAAAAAATTGAGAGATTTTAAAACCAAAAATTGACGAATACGCAATCAGAATTAGGCTTTCTTCTAGTGTAGGTATACTTAAGTCGATCTAACGGCAAAATCCTGAAACGAAACACTTCACTTCATTTTTTTTATTTTCTTTCTTTTTTCACTACACTTCGTTAGCGTCGATTATAATCTGAGAGTCGTCGAATATTTTATAGCATTTGTAGTTTAGTCGTGACTTTATCATTAAAGTTGCTGTTACATACTTAAATATCGTTTCAATATTCGGCCGTAAGATTTTATTGACAAATTAATAGTGTAATTTAACAATAGTTCTTATTTATTTTATTTGCGGTAGTTTACGATATAGTCGTGAAAATGAAATTTCTAGAATAAGGAAGCGTTTAACTTTTATATTGTCAATGTCTAGTCAAATGTAGTACAATAAAAGATTGCAGAGTATTCTTACCTACTTTTATTAAAACGCCAACATTTTATCATCAACTTCTTTAGCACACTTTTTGATATACTATATTTACTAAAGTACATCAAAAGTACACTACGTTGTAATTCGTAACTTTACTGTAGTAATTTCAAATATTTGATAAAAAAAAAAGAAAAATCACAGTAAGATTTAATATTTATTTAATAAAATCAAATCTTATATTAATGATACTTATTCTTGGCACTAACATTTTCTATAATAATTTAAACTTAAAATTAACATTAAGATTTAATGAGCATTTCTAGAATATTCTGGTCGTAGTCATGTAGGCGCATACAACGCGGACTCTCCAGGGGTAGACCACCCAACTTGCCCAGTAACCAGAAAGTCTCCATAGATCCCTTACCCTGCAAAAAATGCAATAAATTTCCTAGCATCACCTTTTCCACAAGGCAAGAACAGAGTAGTAGATAGTGCAGTATTGCAATTACTTAAACATTAACTGTACCGTAAGAGCGTGCGCACATTTGTAATACCACGACCACACAGAAAACAGGCGTGAAATGGAACCAATTCCGTGTTTCGTCTGATGAGTGTGGTGCCGGAGGCCTAATTTTAGTCCCTTTCTCTTTACCACCCTTTTCTTTTAAGAAGAGGATGGGAAGAGGAAGTGGATTTGACGGTGGAGGAGATGCATAGGAAGGGGAAATATCCACTTTATGTGCGTCTCCTCCGTCGGATAAGGGTAGGCAACGCATCTGCAATTGCGGATGTCTATGGGCAGCGGTTGCTTCGCCATTTTGGCGGATCCAGGTGGCCGCTTGCTCGTTTGCCACTTTATGTTATAAAAAAAAAAAACTAAACTATCGCCCAACTGTTTAGTTGCACTTTGCTTCCTATGTAGAGATGGGATTTTACCCGGAAAAAACTCTCATGTGGGAAAAAACAGGTATAAAACCCGGGGAAAGTTCCCGAATGCGAAAACATTCGGGTTTTTTCATATTTAGCATATAAAACAGCTAGATAATGTGTAGGTACAAGTATATATCAAATAGCACGTACTATTACTGCAACTAAACAGTTAAAATGGATGCGAAACAATCGACAATCGCACAACAGTGCGACAGTTACTTCAAAATTGTGCGTCCACTCTAAAAATGTCTAATTCTGTCTCTATGTGTACCATCCTTTCCTACCTTACTGTCTACTTCTCAGCTTCTCTCCGTTCTCGTGTGACACAGGCATTGTTATGCTTATGAAATAATATTGCGGCAAATTATCAACACTGACGTATTTTGTCAGACTAAACTCAAGACGCAAAATAAACAATTAGTATGGCCTCTACTATCATTAATAAAACATTTAATGTATATAATTAAAGTATATAACAATGTTACATAATAGAAGGTAAGAGAATATATTACCGGTATATCTATGATTCCTCTGGATTCAATTTCATATTTTCCAATAGAGTCTAAAGCTTTTTTCGTTGTTTGAGAAATGTGAATTTTCATTGCTGAAACAATAATTTAAATACATCTACTATTATAATAAAGCGTAAACACACACTTCTTTGTTGCCTAACGTGTCACCAAATACAGCATATTTATGAATAGTTAATCCCTTTTTCTAATAAAATTTTACGTCACGCTTTAGGCTATATATACTCGTATATATTCTCGCCAATAAACTTAGGGGGTAAATATTTTGAATAAAAACCCTAATGTGGGAAGAGACCATAAGTTGCTGCCAACATCAAGAAAAAAAGATTGCTAAGGTTTGTCATGTCATGTCATTTTGACATTTGCAATTGATAATATGACAAATGTAAACAATAAAATACAATATTCATAATTTTATGCGGATGAAATCGCACGGGAACAGCTAGTAAAAACATAAAAAGGACCTTTCATATTTTAAAAATATTTTGTCTCATGTCTGGGTTAATTCCATACTTTCTTGCCCTTTGCTATCGGTTGTAACGTATGTAATCCATCATAAACGCCGCTGTTTGCTACGTATCTATTAAAAGACCATTTATCAATCGTGAATCACTGAACCAACTTATTCGATAAAATATCCTATCTATTACACATCATAAATATCAACAGGGTATTGATAATATTTCCGTTATAGATTAAATTGTAGACGAAATAACGGAATGTAAAAAAAACTATCGACTTACCAAAAAATATTGCACCCCAGATCTAGTGATGGGCGAGTGCTTATTTGACAGATAGTAGCATATCTTAGAAGACTCAGAAGACTTAGAAGACTATTGAATACTCTATGGTTGATCAAGTAAAATAAAATTACATACACACCTTCACCGGTACTTTCCATTCTGCTGGCAGTATTTATAGTGTCTCCAAATAAACAGTACCTCGGCATAGTAGTACCGACCACGCCAGCAACGCACGGACCAGTGTTGATGCCAGCTCTGATCCTCAGCAACTCTTCAGGTCGATGCGGCACCCGCGCACCTTCCAGACCACGCATCAACGACAGGGACATATCCGCTATCTCTGATGCATGACGATTGCCTAAAATAAATGAAACGTGATACATCTAAGGTAGCTTGCATTTGTCTTCAAGCGCTGCACATAATATAATAAGTATAGGGGTTAAGTAATAAAATAAACGGACATCCCTTTACACTGTGCTAATATGTATATATATAATATAAGGTGCTAATATGTCAAAACATCTTAGCACGAATGGGCCGGCACGCCCGGTGTAATACCACGACCACACAGAAGACAGGCGTGAAATGGAAGCAATTCCGTGTTTCGTCTGATGAGTGTGGTGCCGGAGGCCTAATTTAAGTCCCTTTCTCTTTACCACCCTTTTCTTATAAGAAGAGGTTGGGAAGAGGAAGTGGATTTGACGGCGGAGGAGATGCAGGAAGGGGCAATATCCTCTTTATGTGCGTCTCCTCCTCCGTCGTATAAGGGTAGGCAACGCATCTGCAATTGCGGATGTCTATGGGCAGCGGTCGCTTAGCCATTTTGGCGGTTTCAGGTGGCCGCTTGCTCGTTTGCCACCTGCTGTTATAAAAAAAAAAACACAATGAATCTGGCAACATTGAGCACATGAACAGCATTCGCTAATTACCAACAGCCTAAAATTTCTTGTAAGACAAACAGTCTTTATTACCTTGGTCAAATCTACAGTACAAGGTAAGTAGATACTTATCCCGTACCATTTCTCTGTGGCAGTCCAGATACGACCATATACGCGTCACCGATAGTCTCCACCTTGTATACATCGTATTGAACTATTTTCTCATCGAACAATCTGGAACAGATTAGTGTAGATAGAAAAACTGATTAGCACTTAACAATAAAACAGTTCTAACTTACCTGTACAACATATTAAGCATATTTATAACTTCAATAGGAGTACTGGTAGCAGATATGTTGGTGAAGCCGACAATATCACTGAAGAAGATGGTGACAGCGTCAAAGGATTCCGCAGGAACTGTCCTCTGGGCTCGAAGCCTCCTTATCACAGCCATAGGCAGCATACGGGACAGAAGAACGTCGCTTTTTCTCTTCTCAGCAACTAACCGCTGATTACTTAGCTCTATCGATTCTGTAAATGTCTGAAAATAATATGCCTATAAATGAATTATCGCTAAGAACTCAAAGATCGTTTTATTGTTTTGGTTTATTTAAAGACGCTATTAAATCATTAAGGAGATAGCAAGGTTTCCCATTCACTGATTACGTCACAGAGGACATCATCATCTTCAACTCATTAGAATGCCTCTAATTTTGTTGGTTGCAGAACTATCCTCACTATTTCCTCTCTCTTTCGTATGGTTTTATTTTGACATTCTTTCTTTATTTATCTGACCTAAAAATGTCAGCTTTCTAACTTGTAGATCGAACTTATAACGGTCATACAATACAGTTCTAGATATTGTTAAGTTGTTTAGAGTCTTGTCAAGTTATGTCGATATAAATTCTTCTGTTATTTTTTTCTCCTAAAATTCCATAAATTAAAACCATAAAAACATTTAAAATTAAAAATGAAACGAATCTATACTAATATTATAAAGAGGAAAAGTTTAAGGATCATAAAGGTTTGTATTTTTGTATGTCATGTAATAACTCAAAAAATACTTGGTAGATTTCTAAAATTCTTTAACCATTAAAAAGCTACGTTTTCAATTAGTAACACAGGCTACAGTTTTCATTTATTTTTTTTTATATCACGTGGAAAAAGTCGCCAGTAAAAGCGAGTTGAGTTGTATTGCAGCGTATTATTTTCATCTTATCTGTATAGATGAATAGTACGTCACGGTCTATTATCTAAAGTAGACATAAGCTTATTGAAGAAGCCACAAATCAAGTAGACATTATCATCGAGATATTCAAATAAATTAAATCTCGAACACGACAACATAAGCTTGACACGTGTCGTCACATTAGACAAAATACTATCGACGTAATCATAATTATAAATGCGAAAGTTTAGATGGATGGATGTTTGTTAAAGTTTGCAGCCTAAACCGCAAAACGGTTTTCGACGGAATTTGGTATAGATGTAGAGTATGGTCTGGAAGAATACATATGCTACTCACTTTTGTTTCTTTAATTCCACGCGGACGGAAACGAATAATAGAAAATCCTTTGTTAACATCCATATTGTGCTAGATATCAAGAAATCTGCACTGAAAGTAAAGTAACTAAAGCATTTTAAAACTAGATAACTTATTCAATTTTATACTTTTGATAGGATAAATCGATAAGTTATTCGTTTATACAACTTTGAACGTATCAAACTCGATCAATAAAAAATACGTTCGCCTTGGCCGCCTCCTACTTGTATCAATAAATCCGTTCACGTCATCGCTACACCTTCTTCCTTCCTATTAGTAGGATGTAAAATTGTCAGGTCCTGTATTACTTCAAATCATGCTATTAATATTTATAATAGGATCAGAAAGTCACCAATAAATTATTATTAAATGTCAACTTGTCCCGTCCATCAAGGTCTTTGGACAATGTCAATAACTTTTGCCTTTCTATAATAGCTTTATTGAAACAGATGCTAACGAAACAATACTCATGACGTTTGTTAACTATTTTAACTTACTGTTAACTATAGTAAACAATTGTTGAATTGCAAGGGAAATTTTTAATTTAATCTTTCTCTGAGTATAGGCCACCGCTTTGATTATTAGGCTTTTGGCTCTTTGAAATAGTTTTTTGTAACTCTCTCCAGTATGTACGTAAACCTAGTAGTATTTAATACGTAATAAGTATACGTATTTAATACGTAAATAAGTGTATTTATTTATTGGCTTTCATCCGATTCCGTGAGTGTGTAATTTAAAAGAGGGAATGTAGCCTATGTGTTCTTCCAGACTATCGTCTACTTCTACGACAATATGCATCGAGATCCTTTCAGCCGTTTATGCTACAAACTCTAACGAACATCGTATTATCTAAACTTTCGCATTTATAATATTAGCAAGATATTTAAAAATTTATAAATGTGGATGACAATGATTAATGTATTGGTCATTATATTATAAGCCTATATTTGGGTAATTAAGTATTTTATCATACAAATAATGGACAAGGAAAGGTTTAGTGTGCAAGAGGTAAAAACTAACGGTACGGCTGCACATAACGAAATTCAAACCTACTACCTCTGAGTCATAAGAGGCTATAAATTGATTTACTTACGCGCAATTTCTTCCAATCCATCGACTACCAGAACCTCGGATAGCTGAAGGCTATTCAGTGTCATTTCGTCTCTCGAACTGATCGGACGTGCATCATGGCGGTGAATAAATTAGTCATATATGCGTTCGCGGTCATTTTACTGATCAAACTTGTTGAGTCTAAATCAAATGTTGAATCCAGATTAAGGACTGACCCTTTAAGGGAATTGAGTGAAGATATAAAGTGGTTGATACCAGTGAGAGTAAAACGCAGTGCTATAGTGTATAACAGATGTCCTATAGGCTATAAGAGGTTACCGCCGCCGATAAACTGTATGGGGTGTGATTTGTAAGTAAATAATTTACCTTTTTAAGACTAGTTACAGTAACAACTACGAAGTACATTGTACGAAAGATATTTACATAATTCCGTCTTGTTTTCTTTGAAAGATAACAAACTCTACCAAATGTTTAATAACTTTCCTTTTATGTAAATAACAATGACGATCAAGACTTCGGAGAGTTGAATACTGCATAAACCTACGACCGTAAAAATTTATCAAGATCCGGTGGCCTGCGACGAAAATTTTTGTGCGAAATTCGTCAAAAATTATCGATGTCGATACGAATAATTTCTCGTACATTTTCGTACTAGACCACCTAATACATTATACTGTCTAAAGATAAAACAGCCTAACGAATTTTAGTATAGTCAGGAACATTTCAAATAAATTTAATTGCTATTTCAAAAACCGGCGTCAGTTTGCATCTAGACTTGTGCAGATTAATTGAGCATTCCATGACCTAGGCAGTTATTCCTTGTCCCATCGAGTTAGGGAAGGTCAGGACTCGTTCACGAATACTTGTATGTGAGAAAAATTAATATTTACATATTTTATTAATAACATTGTAAATAAATCTAGAAATATATGCATAATAGTTCAACGCTCGTGTAACTTGCAATGTTGCTCGCTAATAATAAAGATAACAAAGTTTTCTAAGTATAAAAAGATTTATACAATTTTATTATTCAGCGAATCAACACTCGATAATGTTTTAAGTAAAAAAAAATCAGCGTAAACTTGAAGAGATCTCGTTTCAAAACATCCAGTAAAATTAAAACGAAATCAAATAAACATCGAAACGTGAAACAGTATAAGGAAACACAATCAAACATTCCATCCACACAGTATTAACATTTGGCATTTTTAACACAAGTTCTTGTCGAACAGAATTTGCCTTGCGGACAAATCCTTACCTGAGGTATTTCCAAGTTAATACGACACAAGACCTTCATATAAGAATCGTGTCTATTTCTTCCTGATCGATGTTATTCTGTTTCTTTTTAATGGAGGATAGTGACAAAGGAAAATGTCCTGAATTACACTCTTCTGTTTGAATATTTTAAAATAGTGAGCGGATAAGCGCGTTTTCTAATTCCACGCGGAAATCGCGGGTAATCGCTACTATAATAAAATTTTAATGAAAAACAATTGAAAAAAGGCATGACAATCGTTTTATCACACCGTGTACTTAGCTCACGTTTTTTGTCGGTTTGTTTGTCGTAGAACATCTTCAAGATCGCGTCGTGAAGTCGTGATCGCTAATATGTGTCACCTTGATTTTGACATAAAAGGTCATGTGCGCGAAGTAATAGCACTGTAGTCGTATGTTTTGATTCATTCTTAACAAATTTATCTCTTTATCAAACATCCTAGAGACCTAAGTCTAGTCATTTACCTTTTCTACCTTTTTGTAAAAGAAAAGGACAATAAAGGGAAGTTTATTTTAAAAGCGAAAATTAGGATAGTTCTTTTAGTAATTTAAACACTTTTTTTTATAATATAAGGTGGTAAACGAACAAGCGGCCACCTGAATCCACCGAAATGGAAAGCGACCGCTGCCCATAAACATCCGCAATTGCAGATCCGTTGCCTACTCTTAATTGACGGAGGAGGAGACGCACATAAAGTGGACATTTCCCCTTCCAATGCGTCTCCTCCACCGTCAAATCCACTTTTCCTTCCCATCCTTTCCTCTTAAGAAAAGGGTGGAAAGGGAAAGGGACTAAAATTAGGCCTCCCGCACCACACTCATCAGACGAAACGCGGAATTGCATCCACTTCACGCCTGTTTTCTGTTTGGTCGTGGTATTACACCAGGCAAGCCGGGCCATTTGTTCGGCTCTACCACTCAAAAAAAGCTTCCTTTTGAACAGATTTAGATTACAATAGAATATTTAATACAAGATTTTTACAAAGAAATTAAAAACAAAACATTTAAAATGGTAATACTATTAAAAATAACAAGGAAATTGAAGAAGCATTCGACGGAGATGAATCACGTATGTCGTAATCGGAATTCTAATCGTTCAAATATTTACCGTGTATCGGCGCCATTGTAAATCATCGATAAGGTTAATAATCATATAACAAAGTGATTCACAGGATTAACATTTTAGGTGCCAACAAACAACTATTTAAAAGATAACACTTTCCCTTATTTTTCAATTTTTATACAAGCAAGAGCGCGCGAACGCCTTTGACTGTATTATCGCACAACTGTTTTAGTAGCGCTTTGATTCCTATGACCTTGTATGCACATTACTCTTTTTAATGCAACTAAACAGTTGAATTGGCTGCGAAACAATCGACAATCGCACAACAGTGTGCAATAGTTTAGTCAAAGGTAGGCGCCCGCTTTTAGAAACGTTTTTAATACGTTAACAGTCGCCTGTTGTTGGAAGTAGTAAAATTGATAAACATGTCGCAATGGAGAACGAATCTATGCGATAATTTGTAAACATTACAATGTTTGAGTCACAGAGTATAGTCTAGTGAAACTATGTAAATAAGAATGCTATTTCCTACGATATAATATATTATACATACTTTGTTAACTCAAGAAAACGCCAACGCCGCCTGCGCCATCTCCAGTCGACTGCTTGTAGATGGCGCAGGATATTCTGATCTATCTTTGACAAAGTTAATCATCTTGTCAGTTATCTTTATTTTATTACGCAGTTTAAAAAAGCATGTGGGTATTAATTATTTCTTTCTAAAACAAAACGAACGTACTAGATGCAATAATAGACTATAGAAAACATTTACTTTGCCACAATAGGTGGATCTTTCCTTGCACATATAATAAAATACGCGGTGCATGAAATTTACAAGATAAGGAAAATCAACTTTGAAAAATACATTTGCAAAACACTTATAGGTAGATATGAACGCCTTTAATTAATAAAATGCTAGTGACATAACATTTTAATCGCCTTCCCTGAATGGGGACTTCCCCATCCAGATTCCTTTGAGTTTTCTCGTTAAAAACTAGATGGCGTTAGAGTACCTATCACCAATGTTACAAAAAAAAGTGTTATAATAGATTGGGAATATTTTAGGATTTTTTGTACGTTACTTTAAAACGTTCTTTCTTTGTTTTCAGATATGAGCAACAAACAGGAGTGCCATGTTGACATAGATAAACCAAATAGATTTTATTACAAATCAAAGACTGATCGTTTGTAAGTTAGATCAAGTTTATCAACAGAAAAGAAATAGACGGCGCTGACGACAAAGGGGATCGACTTTGAAATGCAAGATCAGAAAAATTCTACAATTTCACAATCAATTATCGAACTGAATAATATCGAAATTAATAAAATTGGTGTGTCTATTTGTAATATCAAAAGAACTGCAGATTTCAGGATGATGATGTATTTGGGTTGCTAAAAACGAAAATCGCATTTAAAAATGTTTTGTCTGTCTGTCCGCAAGCTGCGTTTGTTCCGAGCAATCTCCGAAACGGCTGGGCCGATTTCGTGGACGAAGTCGCGGGTAACGACTAGTTGAGGAATAAAAACTGATGAAAACTATGTAAAAATCTTTTGAGAGTAGTATAATGGAATTTAATTTGGTACAAACGATATAACGCGGGCTTTTAGATATTGAATTCGGAAAAAACACAATCAAAATTAACTTAAACGTGAAGTATTCAAGTTACAGTATTATAAGTAGTTTAGTAAGAAAATTAAACAATTCAGGGTAAATTAAATGTAAAGAAATACATATAATTTTTATGTAATTATGATTTTATTTTTATTTTTTTATTATTATTAATATGTAAGGTTAGCGTGGTATGGACATGTTTTGCGGAGAGACGATGGGGACATAAACCAGAAAGTGATTAAATGTGGATGGCTACAAAGGAAGAGGAAGGCCAAGGAAAGTATGGATGGATTGTGTGAAAGAGGATATGCTTAAGAAAGGAGTGGATTCAGATATGACGGCTGATAGAGATGTATGGAAGAGCAGCACATACTGTGCCGACCCTCCGTAAGGGATAAGGGCAAGTGGATGATGATGATAGCTTATGTATTACTTGCCATGTTTAATTTATTGTTTAATGCGGTTAGAATTTCTATGAAAATATCTACGCCATCTCACGCATTTGCATCTTCTAGGATAATTATTGTATAGTGTTAGACACGACTATTGTATTGCTGTTAATAATGTTTTATTTATAAATAAAGTATTTCGCATACGTAAAATATTTAGATTTTAGTATAAAATTTTCTATGAAGTTCGTGTTAAGAATAGAAATTCGTATTCACAGTATTAATTTCAATAACTTGTTTTGATTACAACTCAAAAACCGCTGTCCATTTTTTTATTATTTAAAGGTTATTATTATATTAAAATATTATATAATTTTCATTTTGTATCTACATGCTAGTATAATAAAGAAAAAAAATGTATTTTTTTATGTAATGAAATAACTCAAAAACTACTGGGCCAATTTCAAAAATTCTTGCACCAATAGAAAGCTACGTAACCGCTGAGTAACATAGAGTCATACCAGGCGGATGACGTCGGGAGCGACAGCTATTATTGTATAAATGAAAAATAGTCTGACTTTGCATACAAATGTCGTTCTTGTCAAGAACACTTGTCGATACTCTAGTCAGATCTATAAAACAATGTTAATATTCTCTATTTGTTATTGTATTTTATCTGTGTTTTATATTACGTAACAATATGATTTTTTTTAAATAAAACTTCACAACTACGTTTTTTTTTATTTCCTAACACATGACTACTTAGTTTACTTAGATTTTTAACATTTATTGTCTCCATTAAATAGAAATATTAAAATAAACTATATTATATTACTTTTAAGTATAATAAGAATAATAAAAAAAAACTACTTTTAAGTATATAATATGGAAAATATCAAAAAATAGTACATATTCATAGAGCGTGCTTTCTTATTGAGGTAAACGCCTCTAGATATAAACAATTTTCAAGATGACGACAAAATGATCGTCGGTCGTCATAATCTAAGCTATAGTCGCGTAAAAATCCTATAACGATAAAGAAAGAATTGTCAAAGCTAATCTTGATATAAGTATGCATAAAACAAGGAACATGATACAAAATTTTACAATAATTGTGACCATAACAAAGCATCTATTTCTATCAAACATAATGACTCTGACTGATTCTTTAACACGCTCACTGCGTGACAGGCCGATATCGACCTGACGCGGTACTTAATCTAGCGCGGTCGAAGAAAACTATGTCCCTCTCGCTATTGCGAAACGATTATCTCAGGTAAACATTACATTACATAAAATGTATACATTATGTTTCCACTATGGTGCAATTCAATCTATCTTAGTGCTGGTGGGTCTAGAAAGGCCTGCCATACATTTTCGGAAACATCATTAGGGGTTCATTTTGGCCCGCCGCCGCACCAGATGAATTATGATTTTACTTGCCGCTGTGAACGTGTTAGACACGCATACCAATCTTGTAATTACAACAATTACATATCGTGTTGATCTAGACAAACACGCAGCTAATTCTTGTAACAAATCATCTTATTACAACTATGGCGCCATCACAGTTATATTTACACCTCTTATTAGCTTTTGACTACGTACGTGCGGAACAAAAAACTAAGCAGCTTTTATGTTCTGTATCTGAGTTAAATCCCTTCGAGAATCGTTAAGACATTTTGAAGATACGTAGTAAGTAACAAATATATCCGTACAAACCACAGTATGTTACAATGACTTCATTTTATAAGTATTTCTAGCCCGTGGCGATCTTTGTAGAATTAAAAAAAAATACTTTTATTAAGTCGACAAAAACAAATACATTATTTTTTATGATTAGCCAACGCACATTTTTATGCTCGGTAGATAGTTTAGAATTAAAAAAAAATCTTTAGCCGTTCTATTGTGTTCTATGTCCATGTGGTAACAGGATGTTTTTCCTAGATTTAAATATCCACTATAATCTAATAATTTTTATTCTTGAGTCTATTGGAAGAAAAAAAACTAAATATATTTGTGTAGAAACCAAAAAGTAGTATCCTACCAAATTGCGAAATCGCAAAACTCACGCAACCAGCTGTCAAAACTGCAGAAAAAGAAAACTCAATGTGCTCCAGCTGTCTAGTAAGAGCTTTTTAATGTGTTGGTCGAAGTTCTTCGCTATTACTCCAATAACTAATGTTATTTATTACTTAAATAATGCTAATAATAATGGATTTCGTCAGATTGTCCCATACGTCACACATCCTCACTGAGGACGACTTTAAATAAGGGATGACTAGGCCATTGTTAACATTGCTCATTACTTATTACGGCCATCTAACGTGTTATAAGAGTAAAATATTAAATTAAACCATTTATTTTCATTTTATCGAAAGTGAATCATTATATTCTTTTACTGCTTTCCTTCTGTATTCGACGGAATTAGTAGGAGTTTAACACTCGTGTTGGATAGACGTGCAGCAAAAATGGGAATTTACAAGCAATTTTTAGCGATGTTAGTGTTCTTTTTTGTTCTACAATTGAGTTGGTCATTTAAACTCGCGGTATCTGATTTATCAAATTTAAATTTCGAATCTTCAAGTGCTTTAACGCAATATTCAGAGCTAGCTAAGAATAAAAATCTAAAAGATATAGTGAAACGGGATGCTATATCTGCGAGTATGATATGCCCACTGGATCACATAAGAATACCTGGATATGGATGCATCTCTTGTAAAAAGTGAGTATTAATGCCCGGTTTAACAATAAATTTAACCATTCGTAAGCGTTTTTAGTTCGATTTACGAAATGCATTTCCGAACTATATAACTCGAGTTTTACTCTGTTCAAGTATAGATCAGTCTAACACTGAGTCGCTAGGTAATGTCGAAATAAATGGAAACTTTATAAACCCAGCTGAAGACGAACATCTAACAGAAGAATTCTAAAACGGATCTCAAACACTTCGCTTCTTAACAACTTAGAGCGTGCTCACAACTTTGACTAAACTATCGCAGAACTGTTTAGTCTCGCTTCGATTCCTATGAGCTTATTATTACTGTCATGGTGGGCAGTTGAATGGGCTGTGCAACAATCGACAATCACACAAAAGTTGTGCGATTGTTTAGTCAAAGGTGTGCGTCCGCTTTTACAATTTGAAAGATGTCATCATTTTATTGTAAACTAGCTTTCGCCCGCTACTCCGTCCTAATGGCATTGAATAAAACAAAAGTGAATAGCCTATGTGTTCTTCCAGACTATCCTCTACATCCATGCCAAATTTCATCGAAATCCGTCCAGACGTTTAGGCTACAAACTCTAACAAACATCCATACATCCATCCGTCTAAACTTTCATATTTATAATATTAGTAAGATTGGATTTAAACATGGCCTTGTCATATAAAACGCCGATTTATATTTAAATATCGTAATAAAAATATACCATTAAGATGCGAAAAAATGACATTAACATGTCGCTGATGTGACGTGAAAACTTTAGTAATTTTAATGCCTCATTTGATTTAAACAAATTCAGAGAAAGTGAACTTTCATACCTGTTTAGCAAAGCTTAGTTCCTTCTTAATTTAGACGCGAAGTACTAGTGATAGACCATCAACAAATAAATGTGTAAAAAGATTAATTTTGTTTCTTTTCTTTTCAGATACCAAGAGAATACGGGCGTTCCTTGTCCGAAAAACATATGAAAACTCTTTAAAGTACAACCAAAGAGATAAAAAAATTATAGAATAAGCATAGTTGACTTCACTTGAGACATTTTTCATCACGAAACCACATCATACTAATATTATAAATGCGAAAGTTTAGACGGATGGGTGTTTGTTATATATAGACGATAGTCTGGACACATAGGCTACTCATTATTTTATTTTTTAATTCCACGCGGACGGAGTCGTGGGCGAAACCTAGTGTCAACATAAATTAATTGTATTTAATTTAATTATCAATAGGTGCCATTAAATATGTTTAAATGTTTTTATTTGATTTTGTGAAACTGTTGTCTTTATTATAATAATGTAAAATATATAACATGTACCAAACTTAACAACTGATGTATTACCTGTCAGAGATATTACCGATAAAAAAAAATGTTCACTATATCTAGTCTATATGTTTCATAAATATCTTTGAATACAACAAACGAAAAAGAAAACATATCTATGTTTATGAAGAACATCCAGAAGTGTGTTGCTTCATAAACATTTTCAATATTACTATCTCGATTTGTCTGCTGCCGCAGGTATACACAATCATATAGTCATCTCTATCATCTTTACGTTAAAGAAAAGAGACAAGTATGTTTTGTACGCACGTTTGAATAATTCTGTGATAAGTGTCGAATAAATGTGATTTCTTAATAAACTATGTTTTAAGAATATTTCGTCAGGTTTATTTTTGTTTGATATAATGTATTAAATGTGATATTACTTAAGCCAATAATTAGTGGATTATTTCAAGCAGTTGTTAGTTGAGGGCGCACTTAAGTCACATTTCGTTTTATCTGTGTATGTATTTTTAAATGTATCCATTAACCAGGACGATTGTACGGATTCAATCGGCAAAGGGAACTTTTCCCTTTGAGCCGTACTATCTGTGGGCCAGTCGGTCCAATGGGAAACACTCAATCAGCTAAATTGTACTATTTATCACCAGTTAAGTATTTATTTTGTGACCTTTATCACTTTTATCTTTTTGTTTTGTTTCAATAAATTATTTGTTATACAATTTTGAACTTTTATTTGTCGAAATTACTATTTTTCTATTTATCAAATACAAAAATGTAAAAAAATTCGATGAGGTTCTCTTCTCGAAACCCTATATACAATAACCTCTTTAATATTGTCTATCACAAATCCAAACTTAGATTAAAATTAGATGCATAACTACATTTCAGAACAAATATTTATTAACTATACAATTTAATATTGTGATTAGTTATTTATTATCTATTCTCATAATTCAATCGCGTTTGCTTCAACTGATGTTCGAATCAATTCAGTTCACTCAATAACAATCAAAATACGAGGAAACTCTTGTATTACATTCAATTATCAACATTGGTAGAAATAATATCATTCTTCCTGTAAATTCGATTCGAAATTCGAATTTTAAAACTATTAGAAATTCGAATCTTAAAACTGTTCGAAATTCGAATTTTAAAACTATTCGAAATTCGAATTTTTAAACGATTCGAAATTCGATTTTAAATTACGATTAGAATAGAAGCACGCACAGCCCAATAGTTTCCAATAGTTTGCTGCACATATCGAATAGTTTCGTATACTGATGTGCATTGTTCGACCGTAAATTCTAAGATAAACGAAAGTAACAGAAAGCGTAACGCCTACATGTCTTGCACCACTCTTAGTATACCGTACCTGTATAGTCCATATCGTATGTCTGAGGAGCAGGATTAATATAGGAGATGCCAGCAGCACAACAATCAATACTGCCACACCTATGCCAAGAGTTCTTCTAGCAGACCACACTTCGTGACTCGCTGATGCTCTACAAACAAAATGTATCAGTTATCATTAGGGCAATCATGCACTATTTCAGGCAGATAGTACTCTGACAACATGCTGATGCTGTGAAAATTACCGTGTACGACAACCCTTATTTTAGTTGAAATAGAATTTTACATGACATGGTGCGTATTAGTGACAATAAAGTAGACGTATTGAAAACATTTTTAACACTTTTGAATTTCAAAGAACTTTGAGTGATACTCCATATACCTATAATGATTGAATTATTTTAATCGTATGAGTCTTCACAGACTAGGTGAGTGTGTTGTGCATAATTAAACAATAAATGGGAAAACCCAAGCGTTAATAAATTACATTTAAAGGGTGTAAGTCACGGATTTCGTCAAAGTACGTAGAAATCTTTGGGTTTAAAAACCACAACGAAACACAAATTTGGTCAAATAAAGAAGATTAAAATAAACATATCATCTCTTTTTTAATGTCTATCTCTTCTACTATTTTATTCTAATTTTATGACCGACTTCCCAAAAGAAGGAGGTACTAAATTCGTCTGTATGTTTTTTTTGTATTGTTTTTATGTGTGTTACGGCATAACTCCGCCGCTAGTGGACCGATTTTGATAATTCTTTTTTTATCCGGAAGGTAATGCTTGCAGGTGGGTCCCATTTTTTTGTTTGATTTTTGGAGTTAAAGATTACGACGTAGTTAAATAGTTTTTAAACTAATTGCTTTATCTTTACAAGACATTACATCTAAATTAACTACAAATTTTATAAAAGCTGCAAGATCGAGTTTGACAAGTCTGTTGTTGGGGAAAACCTTCGTCCACGGGCGTGCCTATATCTCGTTGCGTCCTGTACTAAAGTTATAACATATGTACCTTATAACGTTCCACAGTACTTGTTGTATTTCTTTTAAATCTTGCAATGAATTTTCCGCGCTATCCTTATTGCTTATCGCCCACTGTCTAACAGCGTCCACGGTCACATTGTCGTTAAGATGTAGTGCCTCTGTGTTATTGAAACTGAAAATTTAAAAGTCACTCGTAATTTAACATAAGGCGTGTGTCCAATAGAGGGCAGATAAAGGCAGATGATGATGATGATGATGATGATGATGATGATGATGATGATGATTATGATGTTGATGATGATGATGGTGATGATGATGATAACAATGTAACATTATTAAGAATTTCCTGACGGCATAATGTAACATCGAACACATTTATTACATAGTTATTATGATCACTGTTTGCTGCATGATTCTTAGTGGGAAGGTAATTAAATTCTTTTAATGTACTTACATTAAGCCAACATTTTCCATCATCTTAACTTCCTCCAATAGACTCTCTAGTTCCAAATACTGTGTGACAGTCTGCAGATGCTCCTGTCCCGACGCCAGGTGTACCAGCATCTCAGCCACCATCTGCAGGTCTAACTTCTCCGAGGCGGACGCGTAGATGGACAGCATCAGGACTAACGACAGTTCCTCCATTGTCCTCAGCAACTCCGAACCAGCTGAAAGCTGCCTGGAAACGTGAATTAAATCCTATTATTTAATACTCTTTGTGGGTGATGATACCAGTGTTTATTGTCTTATTTCGGAGTAGATTTAGGTTAGGTAATACTATAACGCCATGGTTCAAAGTAATTCAAACATTATTGGCTCTAATGCCAAAAAATAGTAATGTTTATTGTAAAAAGTACATATGTAATTATTAGTATGTTAATAACGACACTAATTTTACGTCTTTTCATATATCTTTTATGTAATTATCATAATAATGCATTACAAAATAAAAGTGCAATAAGGTTGCAAAGTGAGTCACAACTTTAAGAAAATTCTCGGACGCAGCGAACACGCGCTTTGAGTCATCAGGTAAGAACCGGATCAGGAGATTCTAACACATTCCTCGGTGAAATTATAAAATAAACATTAACTTTATGTGTCCCGATCTTGTGGTCGAAACCACAAAATAGGCGATCAGTCATTGTTGACTAAGTCCTTATTTTCCAGAATGCTTAATTTTTTTACATTAGTAATCGATTATGCAAGATGCCCTCACTATCAGAGTTTTTTTAATCACAAATATGACAATGACGATGACGCTATGCAAATAACCATGAGTTTTCTCTGACAAAATATATTTTATTTATAACGTAAGGTGGCAAACGAGCAAGCGGCCACCTGAATCCGCAAAAAGGCGAGGCGACCGCTGCCCATAGACATCCGCAATTACAGATGCGTTGTCTACCCTTATCCGACTTAGGAGGAGACGCACATGAAGAGGATATATCCCCCTCCTATGCATCTCCTACACCGTCAAATCCACTTCCCATTCCCATCCTCTCATAAGAAATGGGTGGTAAAGAGAAAGGGACTTAAATGATGCCTCCGTCACCACACTCATCAGACGAAACACGGAATTGCTGATATTGAGATAACAGTAAAATTCAAGATATGGCACCAATTACCGTCAGGTACAGGTATAGCTTGTGTTGTCATTCTGTTAGCTTCATTCTGACTAGAAATTGCTCATTCTCGCAAGACAATTACGAATGTGGCTTTATTTACAATGTGGTAACAAGCAGTCCCTTTTATGTCGTAGGAGTTTCACGTACATTGCGATACACCTGATTTTGTTTAACAAATATTTTTAAATGTTACTATAAAATATTTTGATACTCGACTGCAAGTAACCGTTTAACCGCAAAAGAGCTTATTAAGACCTTACTGTATTTTTTAAATTATTTAGGTTAACAAAAATGAATCACAATATGCGGAATGCACGTTTTAACCTTGTCGATAAAACCTTTTGATATTTATTATTATTCAAATTAATCGATTAATTCGGCATAATTAGAATATGAAGGTCGAATAAAGCCAGTTTGAGGTGACTGTCCTGATAACTTTTATTATAGCAGATGAAACAAATGCAAACAAAACTTGTAACAGGTTTCAAATGACTCCCGACATGTTAAAACCGCAACCGTGTTAATAATGTTAAAGGTAATAATTGATTTGACAAGACCACTACTTAATAACGCAAAAATACTACACGACTATTCTGTTGCGAGCATAATATTCTCCTGTCTTTATCTTCTTAACTTTTAGGGCTTTGGGTCACTAGCGGATAGAGATTCAAATAGCTTTAAAATGACGTCACTGTCAGATAAGTTAACAATATAATATATGGAAGTATCATACACTTTACAATTTGGTGGAATAAGCAATCATTTTTACCTGTCTACCCTACAAGAATTATTATTAAGTATTACAGAACTTATTTATTTATTTATTTATTTATAAAGTACACCAACAGATAAGTTATAGAACAATTACATAAGCAATAACATATAAGACACAAGAATGATAACAAATCCAGTTATAGGTATACATGATTGTTAAAGAAAAAAAAACATTACGGTTAGGTTACCGTAACTTACTAAGGCTTTACATCACGGCAATAAGTAAAGAACCTTTTGCATTCAAGATGCTCATTATGAATTTACTTCTCATCTCCTACGTGTTTCGTGGACTATCAATTCTCGACCTTTACTTTATTTCTGACATAAAACAGGTCCTATATTTCTTTCTACTCGTTTATAGCCATATAAAGGTTTAATTTGGAAGCTGCTTACGTCTTTTTATGTCCTTGCTTTGGCTGTTCTAAAAAGTTACTTTACAAGAACCCTTCTTGTGGTCCTGGGCGACTTCGACCCAGGCTAAGTTTTGAAGTTTTTTATTAATATTTTTTTTACTACTTAAAATTATTTATTTTTACAAGTACGAGTAGGTCCGTTGCTAGGACATTCTTGTAAGTATGTTTTGTTTTTTTATGATATATGGAGTTTTTTATCAATTTTTTCTTTTTATTTTTTTTGAGTGTGTTTCTTTGATGCCATTGTGTGCGAATGCTCATGTGTGGTTACTGGTTTTAATTACTAACACTAATAATACTACTTAATAATTATTCTTACCGCCATAACGGAGAAATTGTAGATTTAATATTCCTTGTCATATACAGTAAAAGTACAGAGTTAATCTGCTCGTAGACTGACATCCTCTTGAAAGGAACGTTACCGTGTATAACGGGAGGTTCCCTAAAATAATGCAAAATCCTTATTAGAGTGAGGTAAAATGAAATGCGATTCGGTGTGACATCATTAGGTGTGACTTAGAAACAGAGGTTAGAAATTGTGTAATAAGGAAAATTAGTAAGACTAGTAGGTATGTGATAATGTTGGGTCTTAACTGAGATAATATGCTTCGACAGTTAAAGTATTTTATAATAAAATCAGGATAAATAATCCTGCTTGAAGCTTAGTGCTATCATGTCTGCGAAAAACATTGTAAATAATAAGGATTTTTATCAGTGCAAGATAGCATGGGCAGGTAAAGTAAATATCCTTTTTCAGTTCATCCCCTTCTCCTTCGGTTGATTTTGTTTTGTGTTACAGTTATAAGTTGTAGAAAAACTTACAGCACGGTCTTCCTAGAGGTGCTGCGTGAAAACAAATACTCTGTTGAAAATAAAAAAAATGTATACAACGGTGACGTGGTTACAAATGCATCTGTTACGGTTACTCATTACTCGAACTTTTTAAGGTAATATAAATTACCATTCAGGTCGTTCCCCTTATGAGGCCAGCCATTACGTAGCGTAGTTTGACTCAAGGTCGCGGGATGACCTACATACGTCATAGAATTGATATGACGTCACACACTATTTCGTTATTATATTTTTTAATTTCATCATTAACTACAAGTATGACATTTATTTGGCCCAATAGACAAAGTAAAATTAAAAAAATATAGTAAAATGATAAGCGTCTACTGTCAAATTTAAAACAGTTTCACAGGAATTGGGCAAGTTATCGGATAAGAGCGTGCGCACACCTGACACTAAACTATCGCACACTGTTGTGCGATTGTCGATTGTTTCGCAGCCAATTCAACTGTTTAGTTACACAACTAAAAATCGAGTAGTGTACACCTCCATATAAGCTTATAGGAATCAAAGCGTGATGAAACAATTATGCGATAGTTCAGTTTCAGGTGTGGGCATGCTATAAAAGTCGGTCTGATGACTTATGTTACATGTGATTTTCCATTCCTAAGTTATTATTTTCTGATATTTAATAACGTCAACATCACAACTTAGTGGTTCCGTTTAATGGTCTATTATTCTGCTAATGGTAGACCAGCATCCTCCAATATTTATTTATGGGCTGTATTGCTGCCAATACGGCGCGGTTATTTAAATATTTAAAGAGGTCAGCGGTCGGTAGTTGTTTACTTTCTATGTGGTTTCTCACCCTTCTCTATTTAAGGAATTGAATTATATATTACAGCTAACAAACATTAGAAAAACATGAAATCAGTTTAGTTTCTCAAGCTAGGCAGTTCCAAATTTGTATTAACGTAAGTTCAAGTTAAAGAAATCTACACGATTCTACATATTTAAACGATTCTGCGTATAGCAGTAATTACTTACTATAACTTGTGTATAAAACCTTCTTCTATTATCGAAGCTGGGAGCGTCGCTAGATAATTATCTGTAGCCTCGATAGCTTCCAATAACTTCGATCTGAAAGTGATAAACTATATAAGAAATATAATTATGCAAAGATAAAAATATCTACATATAAAACGAATTCCATTACGAAATAATCGAATTTACATATTTATATCGCATATAGCATTTACATAATATCTATCTGATTTTACACCGCGTAAAAAACAGGTCTGATGGTATAAAGTACCTATATACAGTCGCGGAAAACCGCGGTAACTGCTTTGCCTTTTTTCGCACAGATTTGAGCAGTGCTCCCTATTGGCTATTGATCCCATGTTAATGTGTAAAAAATGTTCAAACGACTGTAGCATTTATGCATACCGGCATATTCCCCGACTGTACTTTATAACAAAATTAGCTTTAAAAAATCAATTAAAGTAAGTACGTAAAGACGGTTTTTATTCTTTTACTAAGTTATCATCAATATGAAAAAATAATTAATTTTCCATATCAGGTTATTCTGGTAGCGTCATGAAGACTACGGTTACGAAAAAAGCACTGCAATCATCAAGGAAAATGAGTAATTTTCAAATAAATCGGACATCCTAATAAAAGTGCAAATGTGGTCAAAAACAAAATTGAAATTAATTAATACATGTTCCATTGAAACTATTATTGAAACATTTCTCTGCGGTCTTGAATGCATTGTCATTACGAACGGCCTGTGATTTTACGATGCACGTAAAATCCAATAGGTTTTTACCTGATTGCGTCATATATATTAATTCAATAAAATAGGAAATAAATGTTCAGTAAACGCTTTACTTACGTAAATTAAAATAGATATAAAAAAATACGGTCCACAGAATTAGAATAATTTGCAATTCAATTTCAAATAAATTCGAAACACAAGATAATTTCAAAATATTGTGCAAGCAAAAAGTATGCTTAAAAATAAAAACATTTTTAGATTCTTCAGAACAGATACAGGCTGATTAAAAAAAAGTATGTTTTATCATATATAATCTGGTTTAGAAATACACATAAAGAAAAAGATATACTTAATTTTTTTTTTATCTTCCAAGCAGGATTGGCGACTGGCCGGCAATAAAAATGAAGCCAAAAAGTTATGTTTAATCTTTCGCTGACCCTAGGTGAATAGGATAAGGGTAGTGAGCTAATGATTTATTTTTATTCATGTAAAAAAGAAAGATGAGGGACTTCAATGACGTAAGCAGATCGTACGCCGTTTAAAAAACGTGGCACATCACATTATACGAATTTGAAGAAGAAAAGAAGGAAAAGTAAGCAATCAAATACACTAAAAAAGGACTTGAGGTTGAGTGGCGTAACCAGTGGGTATAAATGACATCACAAAATTGGAAAAACTCACAACTTTAAGGGAAAAGACAGCGTCGAAGAAACTTTTTTAACTAAATTAGGTTTTTTTTTATAACATAAGATGGTAAACGAGCAAGCGGCCACCTGAATCCGCCAAAATGGCGAAGTGACCGCTGCCCATAAACATCTGCAATTGCAGATGCGTCGCCTACCCTTATCCGACGGAGGAGGAGACGCACATAAAGAGGATATTTTCTCTTCCTATGCATCTCCTCCATCGTTATTTGACGTAACCATTAAAGTGTTAATGTTGACATTTGGATATAACAGCGATGCTAAAAAGTAGTAAGGGAATCATAATTCCATTTTAATTCTGTAAATACGAAAGTTTATATGGGTTAATGTTTGTTAGAGTTTGTAATCTAAACTGCTGAACGGATCTCGACAAAATTTGACGATGTAGAGGACTGTCTGGAAGAACACATAGGCAACTTTCTTTTGTTAATTTTTGAATTCCACGCAGATGTGGGCGAAAACTAGTCTTACTAATGTTATAAATGCGAAAGTTTAGATGGATGGATGGATAGATGGATGGATAGATGGATGGTTGGATGGATGTTTGTTAGCGTTTGTAGCCTAAACGGCTGAACGGAGCTCCATGAAATTTGGCACAGGTTTAGAGCATAGCGTGGAAGAACACATAGGCTACTTTTTATCCCTGGAATAGTTACGGTTCCCGTGGGATTCATTAATTTAGTTTTTTAATGTTTAGTCGATCATTCTGTAACGGTTCAACATATCTTATTGAAATTTGGCACAGATATAAAACAAAGTCTGGAGTACACATGGGATGAGCTTCATCCCCGAGAAAGGTCCGGTTCCCAAGGGATACATAGCTTTTTATAATTTATATAGTTTGTATGTTTTCTAATACCACGCGTACGAAGTCGCGGGCAACAGCTCGTAGAGTTATAATGTAAGAAAATATGTCTATAAACGAAGACTGTTGTTCCTTCATAGCTGTTCAGATCGTCAAAGAATTCCATTAGAATTAAAATAATACGATAAATTAATATAACTACTGTTTCGGTAACCGCTTCAATTAGATTCCGTATGTTAGCAAGAGAAATATGTTGGTTATTATGGTTGTTTGAAATAGAGCGCGAATTGCCCCTACTAGCAAAAATATGTAATAAAAATATGAATTAATTCATGCCACGTTTAACGCTGTGCTTGTTTGCTCAATATATTAAGATGATAGAGTGCTCATGTTCTCAACTTTAAAATTTATGACTGCGCAAAGGTTTATTTTCTAAAAGGGATTTAGTTGCATTATGAAATATGTATTTTCTTTTTGCCTTTACTACCTTACTTATATTTTTATTTCTAACTAGCTTTTCGCGTGCGGCTATCCGCATGAAATTATAATTTTATTGTTTGCATTTGTCAAATTCTCAATTGCAAATGTCAAAATACCAATTATCTTACTTTGCACTACCTTGATGTTGGCAGCAACTTATGGTCTCTTTCCCACGTTAGGGTTTTTATCCAAAATATTTAACCCCTAAGTTTAATGACGTAAAAATATATAGCCTAAAGCGTCACGTAAGTGTAGGGCTTTTTATTAAAAAATAAATTATTCAAAAATATTTTGTAATTGCTGACATCTTAGGTAACAAAGAAGTGTGTGTTTTGAAGTTTTGTTGAAAATTTTATTGGCTTCAAGGTTTAATTTTATTTAGATAACATATCCGGCGCACACCTTTGACTAAACTATCGCACAACTGCTGTGTGATTGTCGATTGTTTCACAGTCAATTCAACTTTTTAGTTGCACCTCCATATAACATAGGAATCAAAGCGCGACTAAACAGCTATACATAGTTTAGTCAAAGATGTGCGCGCGCTCTACTGGTCACTACAATTATTTTTTTTATTATATAAGGTTGCAAACGAGCAAGCGGCCACCTGATCCACCGAAATGGAAAGCGATCGCTGCCCATAAACATCCGCAATTGCAGATGCGTTGCCTACCCTTAATTGACGGAGGAGGAGACGCACATGAAGAGGTAATTTCACTTTCCTATGCGTCTCCTACATCGTCAAATCCACTTTTCCATCCCATCCTTTCCTCTTGAGATAAGTGTGGAAAGGGAAAGACACTAAAGGCCTATTAGGCCGCCGGCACCGCACTCATCAGACGAAACACGGAATTGCTTCCACTTCACGTCTGTTTTCTGTGTGGTCGTGGTTTTGCACCGGGCGAGCCGACCTATTCGTGCGGAGATGTTAAAGCGGGCTCTACCACTGTTAGTTATATTAGTTTTTCCTAACCTGTATTGATATGTTGGCATCAGTCTTTTTTATTTGTATGACTAATTACAAATCTGGTGACAAACTTTAAAAGTCATTCCTGACGAATATCACACTTGACATTGTAAATTAAACGGCGCCGTCAATTGGATCCCATATATGTGACTCATACTGTCATCATTTTATCGTTTTAAACACTAACCTTAAAAAATTGTGACTACAGGCATGAGTAATAGATACAACGATGACCTATCCCATGTACATAGTTTCCATTTACAGTTTCCATTACTGAATTACCTGTATCAAAACATTTTATCTTCACTCTCAATATTTTTTTACCCTAGCTAAGAATCCGGCAATAATAACGAAGTAACGGCACGTGCCGAGGCTCCTGAGGGAGCCCTCGAGCTTAGTTACTCATAAACAAGGTATAGGCTAAGCGCCATCTGCGCTCGGCCACCTCAAGCCCAGAGAATCTGTAAATGCCTCTTTAAGGCAAACAGTGTCCATTCAGTCACAAAAAAATATCCGCGGCATAGACATGTAATAATATATAGGCGATTGTTTAGAAATTCCTGTTTAAACGCGCTGTTTGATATAGATGAGCCAATTCTATCATAATTATTAATTCGAAATCTCTTCAGCGCGACCAACCGTAACCAGCAGCGCCAAAATGGCGAAAATTAAAAACACTAACGTAGTTTATAGCCTATCCATTTATAGAGGTCAGTGATCAGAGATCATATCTTTGGACTCTAGTATAGTGTTTGACTTTTAAATAGGCGCAAATCAATTAAATAAATAACGCAAGAGACTCACATAAAAAGCGTTTAAAAGTGAACAAAAGAGGTTTCATTGCAAGGAGACATAATTTGCATGAAATAGCCGACTTTAAAGTGGTATTAAGTCTAGTGGATTTGACCCCTAAGTACCAATGATTTTATCAATAAGGAATAGTGAGTACCTCTCTTTATTTTTAGTACACTTTGTGCAAAAGCTTGCGACAATCCTAACCTGCTTTCCTGTCGGGATTCTTGTAGACAGCTTGCTTTTGTCATACTCAGTCTCTCCTTCTGAAACGCCATCACTGTTTCGCCGACAGCCAGATTTGTTTGGACCTTAGAGTAGAAAAAGCTTGAGTTATTATTAGTTTGCTTATTGTTTGTTAGACCAAAATGAATAGCAAAAGCTGAATGGACTTCGATGCCTATGACAATCGATTTAATGCCTTTGTCATACTTGGAAAGTTTTTCATGTAAGCGATTCATCATCGTTAAGTGTTGATTTTCTCTCTTAAGAAACACTGTCAACTTTACTAAAGATTTTTTATTTATCTTGTAAAATTGTTTGTTTGCCTTTGCTTTCTTATGAGATAAGACGTTGTCGGGCTTTTTAAATGTTCAACCTTACCTCAGTATCCAGATACAAGGAAGCATCCAAAGTATTGGACAGTTGTGCCATGGCAGTGCAGTTCTGCAAGATGAGAGCCGCGTGCGGGATGAAGCACAGCGCCAACAATTGTATGAAGAATTTCCGACGACCATGTCTGTACAAAATAATATTTAAAGTCTGTTTCCACTAATCAAATAAATGTATAAAGTGTCCTTAAAGAACAAAGATAGGAAAATGTTCACCATAAATGAACGATTAAGTCCTATCAAATTGTAAATTGAAATATCAGATTTTGTTCCCTTATATGACAGTGTCGTCATTTTTAAACTATCTAAGCTTCTATCATCCAGTGTTGGGACAAGCCCTAATAGATACAAAATCAATTAAAACTCCTGGACTGCCAGTATCTCTTGTCTAGGCCTTCTGTTACGAAACTGATTCTTAACTCTCCAGTCAGTTGGGAAAAAGAATGCAAAGTTAAGCCCTCTACAGACGTTCCATTGTCATTGACAATTTCAACTGATGATTCTTCACATAAAACTTTAACAGTTAAAACTGACGGTTTGTTGCGAGCTTAATGCCGAATAAATTTGCATCCTAATTTGCATACTTTTTATACCTTTATTGGAGATGCTGTTAATTTATATGTTAATGATCTGATAATAAAGTTCGTACGTAAACAATATTTAAATGTTGGTAAACTTGACAAACTTGACAGCTGCTGTCAGTGGTGCAAACGTCTCTTCCGTGTAAATTA
>NW_013527692.1:0-680 GCF_000836215.1 Papilio polytes | reverse complement strand
TTAACCATTCGTTAGTGTTTTTAATTTTACAACTTCATGAAAATCGATTCCGAACTATGTAACTTGAGTTTTACGGCTTTGAAATATAGGTCAGCCTAACACTAATGAATCACTAGTAAACAATAAAACAAATCGAAACTTCAGAAACCAGGTATAAATAAAAAAAACTCTAAGGTAATAAAAACATTACCTTTATCATCTTCGCAGGGGTTAAAATAAAAGAAATTATAGTATATGGTAGTTATTTTATTATTATGGAAAAGACTATTTTAAACATAACATCATCATCATCTCCCCTGCCTTATCCTACTCCCGTAGGGTCGGCACGCCGGGTTTTCGTCCTCCAAAGCAAACAAAAACATGTAATACTTAAATAAATACAATTACTTCAGTGGCGATCCACGACTGAAGATAGTCCTGGGATCTTCAAAGAAACGCCGGATTAGCACTGGGCTTTCCCACCACCTAGAGGAGACAGAATTCCCGTCGTGCTTTCGCAAACAGCATCTCAGGGCCTTGTTGCCGCAAAACATACCTTTTTTTCGAGGGGGAAATCTTCGAAAGATATGTGAGATTTTTACTCACCAAAAACCCCCTCGGTGGCCGTTCTCGGGTGCGATTTGAGGGTCCCGGGATCTCCAGAGGAACGCACCGGTACCCTCTGCACCGTGTTGCTTCCT
>NW_013527691.1:0-525 GCF_000836215.1 Papilio polytes | reverse complement strand
GAAACAAGTGTAAACATCAATGAGATCGTTTGGTATTTATAGTGCTCGACGTTATGTGTAAGCACAACTATTGAAATCTGAAGATTGTGCCAATCCTCATAACTTTTTTCAATATTCGTGTAGGTACGTGTTTAACGAGTTTTTGTGTTAAAACACAATATTGACATTCTTGTACTATTTTGAACTATTTACTAAAGTAAACTTAAGTAAAGTTATGACACAATGGTCACTGCCTCACGTTTGTTTTTTTATGTTGAAATTGTTTTAATTAGTAGAGAGTGGTAAACATATAAAAAACACACTCATTATTGATGAATCATTCAGTCGAGAAACAAATCTACAACATGTCTCCCTTCGCCTTCTTGCTTCTCTGCGTTCAAGCTTGCTTGATCCAGGTTATTTTATTGATACTATTTCTTGAAGTTCCTGTAAGACGTAAGTGAGTAATTTTTTAAAAGTAGTTTTAAACCATTTCGTAAATTCACAGAATGTATACAGCGAGTGCCTCGGAGCCGGCCTCGGTCT
>NW_013527690.1:2261-3562 GCF_000836215.1 Papilio polytes | reverse complement strand
TGCCAAGGGGCAACAGTAATGGGGACAACAGTAAAAATCCGCCCAATGGGAAAAAGTCCCGATGTAAAATTTATTAAACTACTTCTATATTTAAAACATACATAACATTGCTGAAAACCAATAAACATGTTATTTGTTCTCGATTTGTTTGTACACTATAAATTACGTACCTTGTTTCGACAACAACAACGTGGCTATTAGTAAATATTTTCGCATTTTCACTTGTTCACACTTTTAACAAATTGCATTTATACTATCCACATGTCAATCTCACAATTTAGTTATTTCTTCGCTATAACACTGAATAATTCTGTGGTGGTAATTGAAAAGGATGAGTAACAAATCTGCCGTTCGCGATGATATTGAAATAGGCCAGCGAAATTCTGGACTGGGCTAAAATTAACTGTCGCAACTCTCTCACTCATGCGCAGACCGCACCGAGTAAACTCAACTCGCGAAATGGCTATGCGGTTATTTTTTAATTTATACACCATTATATGTTATACTAGAAGGGCTCAATGCTTGGGGGTGTTATCGTGTGCGATATTTTTTGCTCCAGTGACTCAAATAATTTTGTGTACATTTTTGAAGCGTGAGTAATTGACATATTAATTTTTGAATAAGGGTTGACTCATTAAGAAAGTATACACAAGTAAAAAAAAAACTATGAATCATCGTTTTTTTAATGTATGTTAGACGTGTTGATTCCAACATGTCGGTTTTGTTTGTCAACAACTTGTACAGTTTTTCTTTACAGTCAATCTATGAACAATAATTAATTCTTCAATCCTTACAAATTCTTAATTTAAACCTTAGAAATTTTAAAATATTGCAACTATTATTAATATTTTAGTGACTTATTAACTAAATGAATAATGAAATGAAAAATGAGTATAAAATATAAACAAGAATTAACTAAATATTAAAACCAGAATAAAATATGGATCCAGTCGCTTCCGAACGTGACCTCGTGCTCAATCTCGATATAGAGTAGTCGAGACAGTTTAACCTTTACCCGCGGTTATAGCCTAAATTGAACCATTTCGTCGCTTCTCCAATCAGACAGTCAAAAATGTTAAACTAACAAAAATAAATACAGCATTCATAGTCTATTCTATTGTCTTAATAATATTATCTTAATAACCGAGGCAAATAAACTAACATCAGAGTTTTTAGAGTTATTGGTTTACATGCTAGTAATGTAAGAGCGTCGGTGGCTCAGTGGTTTGAACACTTGACTTGTAATCTACAGGCCTTGGGTTCGAATCCCGCCATGTACCAATGTGATTTTCGATTTTTCG
>NW_013527690.1:0-2250 GCF_000836215.1 Papilio polytes | reverse complement strand
GCTTAATGTCCTTCCATGACATTTGCGTAATCCAAGTTATTGAGTCATCAATCATTCGCTTCTGAGAGGCCGCGATCAATACGATGAAAAATTAAGTGATAAAACCTCTGGAGTTTCAACCTAATGAGGTGGTGTGGGATTAAAGCTTATACCGTTTTGATAAATACAAACGCACAAATTAATCAATGTCTCGTATGTGAACACCCTTCGAGAGATTGTCAAGGAGAGTAGTCGCGACCCGCAGGAGTGAGGTAATCCGGATGTAGACCACAATTTTGCGCATCGTTTTAAGCCAAAAATGCGAATGTTACGATAAATCTGTGGGGTAGCAACGAATGGATAAGATACGAAATGAGTATATTAGAGGAAGTTTGAGAGTAGCTCTAGTGGTAGAGAAATTAAGGAGTAAAAGGTTAGCATAGTATGGGCATATTATAAAGAGGCATCAAATCAATTGCATGTAACTTGAAGGACATTATGAGTGTGGAAGTACTCCGGTAGAGGTAGACTTAGAAATAGATGGATTGCCTGAAAGGTGACATTATCAAGGGAGTGTTTACTTAGATGACGTATGATAGAGTTATGTGGAAGACAAAAACTTGTTTTGCCGACCTTACGCGAGCAGCATAAGGAAATGATGACTAATATTATAAAGAGGAAACATTTCTATTTTTGTATTTTTATGTTTTTGTATGTATTGAAATAACTCAAAAACTACTGGGCCGATTTAAAAAATTCTTTTACCGGTAGAAATGTAATTTATCTGTGAGTAACATAGGCTATATTTTATTATCTTTTAATTTCACGCGGACGGAGTCGCGAGCAACAGCTAGTTAGTAATATAAAAAAATGACAGACAATGAATATATCCCAAATATAGCATTTCAGCTTTGAATTTAGACTATAGAAAGTGAAGTTCGTCATTTTCAGAAAAAAAGCTCCAATCTGATTTTAGAAAACTTATTTGACGTGCAAACGTTGTAATGCAATTTTGAAAATGTCGAAATAGGTTTTGCAGATAGAAGTTTATTGAAAAAACTCGATAAAAAAATGAAAAACTATTATTAGCCCTCTAATATTTCGAGAAAAGTCGTATAAAACTACTTATTTATTCATCAATCATACAATCCTTTGCAGAAGCACTGCCTACTATTTATTCTTAGGGTTGAATGTAAACAATAAAAATATTAGTTACATAAGAGTGATGTTCACCGAATTATTTTCGTATGTTTTATGTGTTTTTTTTTTCATGTTTTTAATTGATTGGTTGAATTTTTCATCACCAAGCCCATCTTTATATTTCAAGAGGCCGTACCAAAGCGTAAAAAGCAAGCGCTAACGAAATAAAACTTTCTTTGAACATCGCAATCAATGGCGAAAAGAAAATTGAGAAAGTTCTATTCGAATCGGACGTTTTCTTTATCTTCAAGATTATTTCTTCGCTCTGAAAAAGGCTTCTAACAACTTTAAGATATCTGTCGTGATCGAAAGACGCGCTAAAAGATGTTTTAGAGAATTCAAGAGTAATGAAAAATGATACCAAATACTTCATTTTGTGCAAACAGACGAAAAATAAGTAAAGTCCATGAAAATAGTTTTAACTTCTTGGAAAGAAAAAAAAAAACATTAGAAACATGTTTTATTTCACGTAATAAATTCTTCAACTGAACATAAATCCCTTCAATTACTACTTATAACACCAAAACAATGAAAACAATATAAGACATCCAACGTCCATCCATAAGTTGCCCAAAAATTTAAATGATACGTGTATATCGTAAGAGATTTGGAAAGAAAATTACTTTTAATGGAGACATGTTTATTGGTAATATATGTACATAAAAAGACAGAAAATACGATGAAATTGACAATGTGTTCTAATTTCAAAAAGTTTAAATTCTTCCTTTTTTCTAATTGCTTGAGACCTAAAACATGTAAAAACTCCTTGAACAATACGAAAACAATTTTTCTTCGTCGAGATATGCCTCGGACGATAAACAAAATCTAGACCTGTCGCGTCCCTTAATGCTTTGAGAATGCGTAATCCAACTTATTGTGCCATTAATCATTCTATCCTTGAAAGTCTAACTTATCTTTGGATATCTAAACTTAGTGTTATATGCACGCAACCTAGAAATACATAAGACCGTGCGCACACCTGTTTAGTCTCGCTTTGATTCTTGTAAGCTTATATGGAGGTGCGCACACTACTCGATTATTAGTTTTTTTTCTTATAACATAAGGTGGCAA
>NW_013527689.1:653-1354 GCF_000836215.1 Papilio polytes | reverse complement strand
CCCTTTTTGATCATGTCACTTTTTACACAATCCATCCATCTCTTTCTATGTCTACCTCTACCAATGTACCCCTCCACACTCATAACTAACATTCTCCTTGTAACATGCGATTCATCCCTCCTCATAACATGCCCATACCATGCTAACCTTTTACTCCTTACCTTCTCTACCACTGGGGCTCCTCCCAAACTTCCTCTAATATACTCATTTCGTATCTTATCCATTCGTGTTACCCCACACATCCATCTTAACATTCGTATTTCCGCCACATGTCTCCTTTCATCCGTCCCTTTTACTGCCCAACATTCAAATCCATACAACATGACAGGTCTTACGAAGGCCTTGTAAATTTTCCCCTTTAGTTTAAGTGGAATTTGAAGGTCGCATATTACTCCTGTGACCTGTCAAATAAACCTGTGAAATAAAAAAAAATATTAAAAATATAGCCTATGTTACTCAGTGATAACATACCTTTCTACTGTTCCAAGAATTTAATGGTAGTACTTTTTGAGTTATTTTAATACGAACAAAAATACAAATCTTTACATTATTATAGACTAGTTGTTCGCAACTAGGTCCACGCAATATTAAGATATAAAAAAGTCAATAATATGCCCGTCTATGTCAGCTACCCTTCAGTGAAAGTCCGGTCGAAATTGGCTCAGCCGTTGTGGAGATTACCCGGAACAAACGCGGCTTGC
>NW_013527689.1:0-453 GCF_000836215.1 Papilio polytes | reverse complement strand
CGTCTTGCCACACCCATGGACACCTGCCATAAGGTAACTAATAATTGATTTATTTCAGACTAGCTGTTCCTCGTGATTTCTCCCGCATTTTAAATCTAATTCTACTGAACTAGTTTAGAGAAAAATACGTGAGATTTTGATTTTAGTGTTTTGGTAACATTTTTTTTTTCTATAAAAACTCCTTCGAATTAAGAGTTAGTAGTCCAGTAGTTTACAAATCTTTACTCTTTATAATATTTGTTTATGTATGCAGTTTGCATTACGATGGTTTCCTTGAATATAAAAACGTCTGGCAGATGTTGAGATTAAAAAAACACATTGGGACATGATATTCGAACATAGGACCTGAAATTACAAGTCAAATTAACCCCTGAACCATATGTTAAGAAATATATATTACTAGCTTTCGCCCGTGACTTGTGTTCTTCCAGACTATTCTATACATCTATACCA
>NW_013527688.1:0-518 GCF_000836215.1 Papilio polytes | reverse complement strand
ACCACGACCACACAGAAGACAGGCGTGAAGTGGGAGCAATCCCGCGTTTCGTCTGATGAGTGTGTAGGCCTAATTTTAGTCCCTTTCTCTTTTCGCGTTTCAGGTGGCCGCTTGCTCGTTTCCCACCTTATAATGTTTAAAAAAATGAGAAAAAAGGGTCTCAACTTTTCCTATTCCACAAAATTTCCTACACCGAATTACGACTCATTTAGAACTGTACTTAAATTATACTATCTTTCGATCGAGGCTCCGTCCGCGTGGAAATATAAATAACAAAAGTAGACTATGTGTTCTTCCAAACTATCCTCTATGCCAAATTCCATGGAGATTCAACAGTTTAGGCTACAAACTTTAACAAGCATTCAGCAAAATTTCGCATTTAGTAAGATTACCTGTGTTGGTCTTTTTTGATTAATATTTTTAGATGGCGCTGATTGTTCACTTAATAATGACGTCACAGTTGTAACTAGAGAGTTTTCTTGTATGTTTGTGTGTAGACTGTCGCATCCTGCGGCGGC
>NW_013527687.1:587-1518 GCF_000836215.1 Papilio polytes | reverse complement strand
TTAAAAGTTGCGTCTGTTTCCTACTAACAATTATAGTTTTGTAAGAAAACTTTTCCTTGTTTTGTTTCTTAATTTATAGTACAAATTTGCCCATGAAATTAATGAGCATTCGTCAAGGAGCATTCATCTATTTATCACAATGATTTATCACTTAACAATTAAGGTAAATCCAAATGAGGATAATGGTTTTTTTAATTTTTTCCACTGTTAGAGTGAGTGTACACCATTAAAATTAACTATCGCAGAACTGTGTGATTGTCGATTGTATCGCAGCAAATTTAACTGTTTAGTTGCACAACTAAAAATCAAGTAATGCACCTTTATACAAGTTGATAGCAATCAAAGCAAGACTAAACAGTTATGCGATAATTTAGCCGAAGGTAGAGCGCACACACCGACTAAGCAACCCGAAAATATCTAACTACAATTTACTTTTACATACTAGCTTTCGCCCGAGACTCCGTCCGGATGGCATTAAAAAAACAGAAGTGAGTAGCATATGTGATCTTCCAGTCAATCATTTACGTCTATACCAAATTGCATCGAAATCCGTTCAGCCGTTTAGGCTACAAACTCTAACAAACATCCATCCATCTAAACTTTTATATCTTACTAATCTTACTAATATTATAAATGCGAAAGTTTAGATGGATGGATGGATGGATGTTTGTTTGCGTTTGTAGCCTAAACGGCTGAACGGATCTCCATGAAATTTGGCACAGGTTTAGAGCATAGTCTGGAAGAACACATAGGGTACTTTTTATCCAGGGAATCGTTACGGTTCCTGTGGGATTCATTAATTTAGTTTTTTAATGTTTACTCTATCATTCTGCTACGGTTCAACATATCTTATTGAAATTTGGCACAGATATAAAACAAAGTCTGGAGTACACATGGGATGAGGTTCATCCCCGAGAAATGTCCGGTTCCC
>NW_013527687.1:0-555 GCF_000836215.1 Papilio polytes | reverse complement strand
TTTTAACATCATAAAACACCAACTTACCCAAACTAGCTCTCAGTATCTCAACTTCGTCTTTATTGTAGATTCTGATCAGTCGCTTAGGCTCGTTGAACTGCACTGTATCGAAGTAAGCCTTGGTGAGAGCCTGCTGGTGGTACAGCACATACGCGAAGCTGACAAAGAAGACTACCGCTAGGAACATGAGAGCCACGAACGCCCGCAACTTGTAGTCTGTTGGTTTCTTACGCATCTTCTGTGGTATACTCTGGAAGATATTGAAACTATATCACTAACTGTTGCTCCCGGTTTCGTCCGAGTAAAAAATATAGACTATATAACACACAGATAAATTACCTTCCTAATGCTGAAAGAATTATTAATATCCGCGCAGTAGTTTTTAAGTTATTTCAATACATAACAAAATACAAATCTTTTCTCTTTATAATATTAGTATAGAGTATAGATGTAACCAGGATGTTAGTGCTGAAAGCCATGTAGTAGTTCAAGGAGTTCAAGAGAAGATAAAGTGTAAATGGGACGAGTCTAATTCATTTTTCCCTTTAAAAGTGT
>NW_013527686.1:1130-2266 GCF_000836215.1 Papilio polytes | reverse complement strand
CGCCTCCATATAGTTTAGTCAAAGATTTGCGCGCCCTCTTAAGAGTTTAGGAGATTCCATACTTTTGTTTTACGTTTTTGTCAAATAATTTAATAGAAATATAACATCCGGCTATGACTTGTCCATATTTAAAAATCTTGACTAAAAGAAATCGGCAAAAAGTTAGAATTTTGTTTAATTACAAACAAGACAAAACAAACGTAAATCTTTAACTCACCATCAGGTAATTTAGTCTTAGACAAAGCTAGGATGGCTTCTCCAATACCAAGTATGGCGCCGTGACGGACGTTCAGGTCGATGGAGCTAGTTTTGGTCACCAGCTTAGGAAGAACCTCAGTCGCTACATACTCCGGAATCTAAAAACCATTTTTATTTCCGCATATACTAATATAAAAACATGAAGTAAAATATCTCGAAGGACTATTCATAAAAAAGAATACTTACGGAATTCATTTTGAAAAGACAATTTTGTATGTATATTTTTAAAACACCCCGGTGAAAATGTAACCATCAATATTACATGAAGATACCAAAAGAATATAAAACAATAATAAATTAATTAAAAATAAGCTTAACCTACAAAAACAAAATATAAAATAACTGTCAGTTTTGACAGAAATCACTTTACTCGAATTCAAATTATGTAGGCCAGTTGTTAAAATTATGATAAAAAATTAACAAATAAGGTTTTATATCATTATTACGCAAGTCATATCCAAAATTGGTCTAAATATAATGATGACTCAAATATAAAGAACAATGGTTAATGATAATAAATTAACAAAAATGATCTAATCTTTTAGTAATAAACAAAATAGCTGTCTATGAGAATCAAAAACTTATACGATAGCGACGGACTTAATTTTACTAATACATATTATAAATGCAAAAAGTTTAGATGGATGGATGGATGTTGCGTAAACGGCTGAACGGATCTCGATTTGGATGTAGAGGATAGTCAAGAAGAACACATAGGCTACCTACTTTTGTTTTTTTTTAATTACACGCGGACGGGGTCTGGCGCGAAAGTTAGTATTGTAAAAAAATACTAACAAAAACTATCTAATATTTTAGAAATAGCGACATGTAAAGTATGACTGATTTTTGAAATAGCTGACCTTATCGGTGAGTTTATT
>NW_013527686.1:0-1073 GCF_000836215.1 Papilio polytes | reverse complement strand
ACATAGTATAGATGAGCAAACTAGCTTATGCCCGCGACCTGCAATAAATATGGCCTGCGTTATTCGGTGGTAATTGCAAAGTTTTTGTAATCAAATCTTTCCACACTTTATTGTTTTTTATAGTAATGATAAGGATAATTTAAAAATAAATAATCTTTTGATTATTAAGCTATAGCAAATCTTACTAATACTATAAATGAGAAAGTTTAGATTGTTGGTTATAGCTTGTAACCTAAACTGATGACAGAATCTCGATGAAACTTCGCATAGATGTAGAGCATAATCTGGAAGACGATATACATACTTACTTTTCAAATAAACCAGAATCGCGGAAGAAACCTAATCTATACTCATATTATAAAAATAAAAGATTTGTATTTTTGTATGTATTGAAATAACTCAAAAACTACTGGACCGATTTTTAAAATTATTTCACCGTTAGAAAGGTAATTTATCAGTGAATAGCATAGTTTATTTTTTTTTACTTTTTTTAATTACACAAGTACGAAGCCTCGTGCAACTGTTAGTAATAATAACTGAAGCTTGTCTCTGTTTTTTTAATGCTAGAGTGACTTCTATGTATTACTGTACTCTTAACAACGCATGTCGAGTTACGTTGCTTATATTTCCTTCCAGATACCGAAAGTACGAGTTAGGATAACAGAAAAGGCTTCCTAGACTTCTGCTAACTTGGAGAAAGCTGTTAAACTGGTTGATGAAGGTTCTTCTATAAGAAATGCTGCGAAAGTAATGATCATCCCTTTTTCTAGTCTACAGAAAAGAATTAAAAAAGGCTCTACCCTAGGACCACATCTCGGACGGACTGTCTTAAGTCCTGAGGAAGAAACCGAGCTAGCGAACATGGTGAAGAAAATGGCCATTATTCAATGTGATCCCCATTACCCTCATGCTGGTGTAATGGAGTCAAATCTATATTTTTTTTAAATCACTGTAATTTCCAAAGTTGATTTCCAAATTGATTAAAATTGATCTCAAATGATAGTCTATTAAGTGAAGTTTGCTTCAAGGAGGTTGAAATAAATATTTTGTTTGTAATTAAAATTTTATTTGAG
>NW_013527685.1:0-541 GCF_000836215.1 Papilio polytes | reverse complement strand
TACGAGCCGTCTCTATAACAAATTGTGCAATTAGCGTTGCCACTGTCCCTTCTGACAGTGTTTTGTTTCTAAGAGCGGGCGCACTTTGACTAAACAAACGCACAGCTGTTGTGCGATTGTCGATTGTTTCGTAGCCAAGTCACCTGTTTAGTTGCTCAACTACAAATCGAGTAGTGTGCGCACCTTCATATAAGCTCATGGGAATCAAAGCGAGACTAAACAGTTGTTCGATATTAGTATTACTAATCAAACGTGTGCGTGTGCTCGAACTCTGCACAAGTTTTTACAACAAAGATTTTAATTTTAAACAATTGATTGATTATTTTTTCTTCGCCAAGTGTCCTTTTACGTACGTTCTTCCAAAGATATAAAACAAAGCGAACCGAATCGTTCTGCATATTAATGAAAACAACTTACTAAAGTTACTGAATTATTAAAATTAGTTTTACTGACAGGTCTTCTGTAGAATAATTTATTATATTAAATTCAATAACTAAACTACAAAGCATTCTCAGTTTGTAGAATAACAAGGTGTACGTGA
>NW_013527684.1:0-4734 GCF_000836215.1 Papilio polytes | reverse complement strand
TTTTTCCACGTTGACGTCAAACAGTAATCAAAAGGCAATGTCGCGAGTGATGATTAATGTACGGAGTTCCACCCATTTCTATTAAACTGGCTAATGGTGTCGCTTTGATCAGACATCATCCTGTTATTATTCATGTTGCGGAGGCGGTTATTTGTGCTTGTATTAATTTGTAATACGTCAATAAATTCAGTAATTAATCAATAGAATTGCTACGTTAATGTTACAGATGTCTTTTCATTAGTTGTTTTGATTCGCAAGTTAGACAAACAACATTTCTTTGGTAGGATGTTATTTCGTTCTGAAGTGATGTGAACTCAGAAATATCCGCCTTTTATTTATTGAATTTAACTAGAATACTTTGTGTCCTATTTAAAACTTGCTTATGTTATAAATAAATAAACAAAATATGATCGTGCGTGTTCTGGTTTAAGTTTACTAAAGTTTTGCTCCAAGTCTTCCCTCCAACTGGAATTCCTTGTTAGTTTTCTTCACGATTCAAAGAAAAGATCTAAATTGCTCGCGGCCAACTTCACTACGAATCATGTTCATATTGTTTTACTTTTAAATTTGAAAAAATATTCATAGTAAAGTTCAATCACAATGATTCGACATAATTCTAACAACTATAACCTCATTTTAGGTTCAAAATAGTTTCTTGAACGGCACGTATAAGTTCTAGACTACATTTTAAAATGCATCAACATGATGTACGGGATTCCAAAAGGTGGAATTGACAGTCAAAATAAAACTCCATTATTTGTCCCCGTTTAAAGTAAAGATAAAACTCAATGTCTTTGTTCATTTATTCTGAATACAAGTCGCGAGCGTTCATTTCCTAAAAAGTATTAAAATAAAAAATCCTGTTTATTTTTATAGAACAGCGTAAAATAGAAATACATCCTCCACGTTATAGGCGGTTATATTTTTTAATTAAAGGTTTCAATTTAATTTTATTTAATTATTAACTTTATTCAACGTTAAATATGGTAGTAGAGGATCCTTAAATGCGGAAGAATAAGTGTTGATCACTTGTTACACTACAAACTTAAAATGTTTCGAGAATTTGTGTATGAATTTTACGCTCGATAGGGCTACAATAATCTTATACAAATATTATGGATGATATAATATTTAAACATTACATATTAATTTTATGTCGTACTAGCTTTCGCCCGCGACTCCGTTCGCGTGAAATAAAAAAAAAAACAAAAGTGCGTTCTTCCAGACTATCCTCTACGTCCATACCAAATTTAATTCGTTCAGCTGTTTAAGCTACAAACTCTAACAAACATCCATCCATCTTCTCGTAATATTAGTATTTAGAAAATTATGATTGTTCGCGCTATGACAAGGTTTTTGTGTATATTAATGCTCAAATCGTTGCTTAGTAATGACTATGAAGGAGATTTAAGAAGGCAAAAACACATCCAAGCACATTTAATTCTAGAGATTTATCTGTATACATAATTTTAGGTGCAATTTTTCACCTTTATATAAAATATTGTTTATCATCCTAATTCTAAAGGGGAATCCTTTTTTATGAAAGTGTTTTAGTGACCCATTGATCAACATTTCTTGGAGGAAACACTTTTCAAATACGGACTATTAATACTTGTCTAAGAAAGAAAGCTTTTAATGAATCTGAGGAAAATTGCCGGACAAAGGATGTTGTTTTAAATGGAATGCCTGGTTAAACAAGTTACTTTATTTCTTGAAACCAAACAGTCTTATAAATTAAAAAAAAGTATTATTATGAAATGTTCAAGTTAACATTTAAATGTGCTGTATACTTCTTTTTATAATAGTGAAATTGTTTTCTGAATCATCTTATATATTTCTAACCGTATATGTATACTTCTATACTATTATAATAAAGCGTAAACACACACTTCTTTGTTGCCTAAGATGCAGCAAACACAGGATATTTTTGAATATTACTTTTTTTAAATAAAAAAGCCCTATACTTACGTCAAGCTTTAGGCTATATGTTTAAACGCCATTAAACTTAGGGGTAAATATTTTTGGATAAAAACCCTAATGTGGGAAATAGACCATAAGTTGCTGCCAATATCAAGGAAGCAAGATTGTCATCATGTCATGTCATTTTGACATTTGTAATTGATAATTTGACAAATGTTAACAATGAAATAAAATTTTCATAATTTCACACGAATGAACTTGCACGGGAACAGCTAGTTTTTTTTTAATAAAATAAGAGAAATGAATGATAGTGGAGATTTAAAGAAAGTTATCTATGTAAATATCTTGTCAAAATAGGATTTTTAATTATTTTTCTTATCATTTTTAAAAAGAACTGGTAAATGAGGTGCCGTTCACAAGACGGAGCTTTAATGTCAGCCAGATAGTATGATCATTGATAAGCTCCCTGCTGACGTCAGAATAAGCTGAGATCTACACTTTATTTTATTCAACGTTTACTTTGACTTTAATTTGTTTTTAAATTAGACGTCTGCAATAAGACTTACACTTAAGTCTTACTATAAGTTTGAATGTTCTTTTTTTTACTCACTACGTCTAGTAAATCTTCTTTTTACTAATATTATAAATGCGAAAGTTTAGATGGATGGATGTTTGTTAGAGTTTGTAGCCTAAACGGCTGTACGGATCTCGGTTAAATTTTGCATAGGAGTCATACTCTGGAAGAACACATAGACTACTTTTTATCCCGGAAATAGTTACGTTTACCGTGGTATTCATTAATTTTGTTTTTTAATGTTTACTTGATAATTCTGCAACGGTTTCCAATAATAATTTAACTTCTAAACGAAGAATAACAAATAGACAACTTTTTTTTAAATTTTTAATTGTATGCGGACGTAGTCACGGGTTAAGTATAGTAAAGTTAATATGTAATAATTAATGTTACTTGTTTGAAAAGAAGTTATTTCTAAAGTTATACTGTAAAGAGTATACGGTGCGATGCATCGATATGAATTAGATGAATGTGTTCTAATTAAAACCTTAATTAAACAGCAATAAAAGTTTCGCAGGTCAGCAATTTGATTCGCTCTCGTGCCGGTATATAGCTGACTGAGCCGTGGTAAGCGTCTCATAACGCTTCATGGCCGTTGTCGATATGTCGGCTCAGGGGTTTGTGTTAATTGTATATTACATTTTATTGACTAAACTATCATTATGATGTTGTGAACTTTGTGAATTCGAATTTATATTATTTTTTTAATAAAAACCTAAATTGATTTTTATATTAAATGATTAGCTTGGCTAAGAATTAGGTTAAAACAAAAGTTTCGAGTAAACATTCACAATATCACATAATTACCGAGAGATGGCGTTAGTAGTATCGTTGTTAGACTGCATAAAGAAGTCACATTCGATTATTTCGGAAAAAATAAGAATATGAAATATTAACATTTGATTTAAAATAATATTTAAAGAAACTTTGGGTAACGTCATATTGTTAGGAATATTATACCAAGGTATACTAGGCCTCGACTCATTTAGTTCCCCCTTATGTAAATAGTTTCGAGTCAGTCAATGAAATGTAGTATTTAGTATGTAACTACGAGTATATAGTATTTGTAACAAATATTCGCTCTTAATATGTATGGATTTTAGTCAGTTGTAATTTTTTCTAAAATAAAATTTACAATACAGTTCCCAAATCTAGAGTTAAAACCCATGTAAACAGTGAAAAAAATAACCATAATTTATTTTCTGTCAATTAAAAAATAACAATTTCCTTACAGGTGCAGGTAATAGCAATCAAGCTAATGGTCTGACTTTGTATTCGCTAAGAATACTCAATTAGATTGGCTCGCTATATTTATAAAAATCAAAAATTAATCTATAAAACAGGAATAGGTTTACTATTCAATGATGTTACCTTTTTACTACTAACTAGCTGTTGCACCCGTATCCGCCAGCGTGAAATTAAAAAATATAGTCTATGTTACTGACACGTAAATTACCCTTCTAATAGTTAAAGAATTTTTGAAATCGGCCGATTTATTTCAATATATACAGAAATAAAAAAAAAAAAACAATATTTCCTCATCATAATAGTATACGAGTAGTTTTATATTCTACATAAATTGCCAGCGCTTATTGCGAATTTTAAGTGTAAATACAATATACGTCTGTTTTCGAAATATTGCAGAAATGTGGTTACTATTGAACAATAGATCACTTTCTACGACGCCTACAGCCAGAATTCTGTTCCATTCTAACATAGGCAGGTTATTCTTACGTAGTGTGGCCGGAATATATGCACATTCATCAAAACGTACGTGACGTAGCCCGCAATATACTGTGAAATAACTTACGGGCTACAGAAACGAGATTACTTCCAAGTTTTACAACCGCAATTTACCATCAGGAACTTTTATTAAGCTCTACGTGTACTTGCGACCTATTTGTTCCCAGTAATTGGTGTATTGAAAATATAATTGACGTAAACAAATGGATTGTCACCCTCTCTTTAATTATATCTGCTAACAAGCTGATAATATTTTTATTAATTACTCTAGATTATACAAATTTTCATAATAATAGTTCATAGATGATAATGATACTGCGTATCATTATTGTATTTCTTAGGTGCTAACTCCTAATATCATTAATTTCAAATAATGCCTAAACTGTGAAATAGAACTTCGCTTGAATGAAATTTCGCTTAGATGTACAGTATAGTTTGGCAGAATACATAGGATACGTAATTTTGTTTTATTAATTCGACACGGACGGGGTCACAGA
>NW_013527683.1:0-662 GCF_000836215.1 Papilio polytes | reverse complement strand
AATTCAAAAACATTTATGAAGTCAACCCGCGGAGGATCAGCGTGGTTTACTATTTTTAAACAATTAATATAATTATAACTAGCGATATTAATTTAAACACTCAGCTAGCAATGTCAATACGTCTACTGACATTGACAGATGTCAGAGATGTGGCGTATGTCAAAGATTTAGTGTTGCGCCGCTTCTATGGTACGGTACTGATTCTTAACACTATATCCTAGTCGCCTCGAGTTGGGCAGGCTCCGAATACACAGTGACACATAGAGATTGATAGGATGTTTTAGTATTGAAACGTGTACGTTGTGCAGTGTGCGTGGAGCAAACGTCTGCGGTGTTCGAGCAGCTGTGCCGGCTGGTGAAGTGCGTGGTGAACCCCGGCGACTGCGGCTCGGCGGAGCGCTGCGTGCTGGCGCAGCTGCACGACCTCTACAAGGCCGCCGCGCACCTCTGCCACGCGCCCTACGCTGACACCTTCGCTAATGCATACCCTAAGATCAAGTACGTTCTACTAAAGTGATCAAAATCGTTATTTAAAATAACTAAACATGTTTCAAAATTAATAATTAAAAATGTTTGTTTTTTTCCAGGCAAGCACTTTACTCCCCGGTGCAACCAATGCCCGTCAAGTATAAATATGATCCGGAATTCTTAAGCGAGTTCTT
>NW_013527682.1:0-1172 GCF_000836215.1 Papilio polytes | reverse complement strand
CGCCGAGGACAGACCGTTCCACAACGCGGCTGTGCGAGGCAGAAAGTTCCGCGAAAATCGCACGGTTGTGGAATGCCAGCCAATTTTGTATAGATGTAGAGGACAGTCTGGAAGAACACATAGGCTACTTATTTTTATTTTTTTTAATCCACGCAGACGGAGTCGCGGACGAAAGCTAGTAACAAAATAATGTCTGAGGTATGTCTAATTCTCGTGAATTGTTTGAATAAAATAGTTATGCGATAATAGAATGATAATATAATTTATTGTTATACCGTTCGATGGTAAACTTTAAAATTGATGTATGAATGATTTTTAAACAAACATTCATACCCATGATTCATTTATTTAAATCAACAAATACAGTTTACAATTTGAATGGAATTTTAAAATTTCTTAATTCTGTTGCTTCAAAATGTGTTAATAAATTTCACATTATTAATAGATTTTATAAATCCGAAGAAAACAAATAAGTTATCATTGATGTTTTTTTTAAATAAATTTTTGATGTTGCAATTTCGCCTTATTTTGAAAAATCAAGATTACTCGAAAATGGTTAGCTTTTGGATATAGGGGTCAAAATTATCACAAATGAACCCCTCTATTACCCCTTAACGGGAATACGTCTAATTACCAATAACCCTGAATACATAAATGTGCTTGTATGTTTGACCCATTGATTTCAAGGAACGAAATATCAAATTCTCTACTATATTTTGAGGATGTCACAGAACTTGCCAAAAAAAAAAACAAAACACATTTGATAGAGATCAAATCAAATATTAAATAGCTTCTGCTCGCGATTTTGTCCACTTGTAATTTAAAAAAGTAAGTAGTCAATATTCTTCTAGATTATCCTCTACATCTGCAAACTTCATCTATCATCATTCTCTGATTGGTAATCAGATTCCCTATGAGCGTAGGTTCGGATCCTACCGCTGCCCATAGACATTTGCAATTGCAGATGCGTTGCCTACCCTAAATTGACGGAGGAGACGCACATTAAGAGGACATTTACCCTTCCTATGCGTGTCCTCCACCGTCAAATCTACTTTTCCTTCCCATCCTTTCTCTTAAGAAAAGAGCGGAAAGGTAAAGGGACTAAAATTAGGCCTCTGGCACCACACTCATCAGACGAAACGCGGAATTGCTTCCATTTCACGCCTGTTTTC
>NW_013527681.1:0-564 GCF_000836215.1 Papilio polytes | reverse complement strand
CGCGGAACTCTCGATATTCATCGCTTTTTTGCACACATCGCCGCCTCTAGTCACGTACTAACACACGACAATCTTGACACTGCCTTTTACAGAGTTAAAACAATACATATTACTTCATAATTAATAACTCTTCTCGATTAAATCAAGAAAAATTATACGAATGGAATGATGATGAAAATCAAGCCTTAACTTGATTAGGCTGTAAGATATTAAAAATATTAATAAAACTTGAGACTAACAAGGCAAGTTAGTAAAATTACGTAAGGTAATGAGTTGAACGTTCAAATTGTAAGCTCTATTAGCAGGGACGTTGACGGAGACGTGCGGGCAGCGGAGTGATGGCTGGTTGCCTCATGCTAACTATTAACAGGCCATTGCATTATTTAAGTTAATTTACGAATTAATTTGTGAAAGCCACCGTACAGAATACCTTCAATGTAATATAATGACTGTAAATATTGTAGATTGGGCCTAAACTGACAGTTTACTGTGAAAAAAGTGCTATTAAAGAAGTTTTGAGAGTTGTTAGCCAGTTGGCAGCGGCTTTCGGAATATACTCGTATG
>NW_013527680.1:0-879 GCF_000836215.1 Papilio polytes | reverse complement strand
TAGTTTCGTTCATTAAATGAATTAGTTGGAAAATGGGGAGATTTTATACAGATAGACTTAATGTAAAACCTACTGAGAGCAGAATGAAATCTTAAAACTAGTTAATTAAATAAGAAATGTATAAACAATTATATGGTACTATTAATAGTCGCTATTTAGTATATTTATTAATAGAGATATATTTATTAAGAGCGTCGGTGGAGTTTGTTTAAGCACTTGACTTGTAATCTACAGGTCTCGGGTTCGAATCCCGCCGTGTACCAATGTGATTTACGATATTTCGAAAATTCATATATACATAATTTACCCGACGTACTTACGGTGAAGGAAAACATCGTGATGCAACCTGCACATATCGGCGAAGAAATTCAAAGATATATGTGAAGTCAACCAACTTGACTATTACCTAGTCATCCTAACTTAGGGTAGGCTCCGAGCCCATCGGTGGGGACTTATAGTGAGCTGGTGATGATGATATTTATTAGTTACTAGTTAGAACATTCAATATGTTCTAAATCAATATATAAATATTGTAAATAAGCAATCTGAACAAGCACGTTTCTATTAAAGTAGTTAAACTTAATGAGTGTTTAAATTCCAAGCCCATATATCTATTAAAGTGCGACGGGAATACAAGTTGTGACCATAGTATTGTGGTTCTCTATTAACTGTTATTGGACCTTTCAATTATTAAACAACATATAAGAAAAATAAATCAATGCTCGATTACATTACTGTTTTACACTCTAAACGAAATTTATATCCAACCTTATTTTCGTAATTCATATAGTCCCATAAAGTACAAACTATAAGTAGTTTTTTTTGTATTGAGGGGTAATTTTTTTTTTTTTTATAATACGAGGTGACAAACGAGCAAAC
>NW_013527679.1:0-548 GCF_000836215.1 Papilio polytes | reverse complement strand
CACGAATGGGCCGGCTCGCCCGGTTTAATACCACGACCACAGACATGCGTGAAGTGGAAGCAATTCCGCGTTTCGTCTGACGTGTGGTGCCGTAGGCCTAATTTTAGTCCCTTTCCCTTTCAACCCTTTTCTTAAGTGGAAAGGATGGGAAGGAAAAGTGGATTTGATGGTGGAGAAGACGTATAGGAAGGGAAATATCCTCTTTATGTGCGTTTCATCCATCGTCAATTAAGGGTAGGCAACGCATCTGCAATTGCGGATGTTTATAGGCAGCGGTCGCTTTCCATTTCGGTGGATTCAGGCCGCTTGCTCGTTTGTCACCTTATATTATAAAAAAAAATTGTACAACTGTTTTGTCGCGCTTTGATTCCTATGAGCCTATTTGGAGGTATACTACTCGATTTTTAGTTGTGCAACTAAACAGTTGAATAACGAAACAATCGACAATCGCACAACAGTTTAGTCAAATGTGTGTCCGCTCTAAAAATAGAATATAAAAACCATTTCAAATAATACAATTAGAATAAAAATTAATAGTCTGGTAGTCT
>NW_013527678.1:0-602 GCF_000836215.1 Papilio polytes | reverse complement strand
TTCGTCGCGCGATTTTGAACTAAACTATTTAACTACGTCGTAGTCTTAGATTTCAAAAATTAAACAAAAGGGATAGGGATAGCAATAGGGACCCACCTGCAAGCATTACCTTTCGGATAAAAAAAGAATTATCCAAATCGGTCCACTAGCGGCGGAGTTATGCCGTAACACACATAAAAAAAAAAAATATACCGACGAATTGAATACCTCCTTCTTTTGGGAAGTCGGTCAAAAAGAGGGTGCGTACACTACTCGATTTTTAGTTGTGCAACTAAACAGCAAAACAATTCACAATCGCACAACTGTTGTGCGACTATTCCCATCCTTATTGGAGTTAAAACTTATTGCCTATATTATAGACTAGCTTTCGCCCGCGACTCCGTACGCGTGGTATTAATAAAAAAGAAAAATGATTAGCCTGTGTGTTCTTCCAGACTATCCTCTACATCTGTACCAAATTTCATCGAAATCCGTTCAGCCGTTTAGGCTACAAACTCTAACATCCATCCATCCATCTAAACTTTCACATTTATAATATTAGTATGATTATGTACCTAATATTCTAGTTGTTTGCCTTTATTTGTTTATTTTTGTAAGTTGTG
>NW_013527677.1:879-1080 GCF_000836215.1 Papilio polytes | reverse complement strand
GCGAAAATCTTGCCGCATATGCAAGCCGATTGTTTACTTCACTTATATCACGATGGAATAATTATGCAAGGAAGAGTTGATAGTATCACTAATACTCGCACATTTAGGGTAAGTTGAGCCACAGTTAAACCATAATATTTTTTCCAAAGAAATTACTACTCGATGTAAAATGCAACGTGAATTAATGGCGCTTTTTTTATC
>NW_013527677.1:0-793 GCF_000836215.1 Papilio polytes | reverse complement strand
ATGGCGACTGAATTTATTTGTGGTAACATTCAAGAAACTTCGAGCATAGCATTCAGGAAAGTATTTTTTTTTTTAATTTAAAAATGGCAGTCGGTACTTTTTACTGTTTGGTTATTCGAATTTAAAGTGCGATATTCTTTTGGTTTCTTATTGTTGGTTAGAAAGAAATTGGTGACAGTTAATCGTTTATCAAAAAAAAAAAGACTGTATGCGAGAAATAATAATTTGAATGAAGGGAACAAACATTAGTTGCTAATTTTGTTTTGATAGTGAATTACGATTCCCGTGATTAATGTTATTATTGTTTCAGCAAAATACTAAAGATGACGACAAAATTTGATAGTGTGTTGACAACGAAAATCAAGTTAACCTATCTGGAGATATACAATCATGAACAAGTGGATCATTATCCACGTCATTACGATCAGCAGCACAAAGCCTATGGCCGCATTCATGGTAACCGCAAGTGAGGTATAATTGTTGCCGGTGAGTCGTTTTCATGTTAGAGTAGATGCTCAACTTTCTAAAGAAAATAGAGTAAGGCTTAGTGTGAAAAGCGCAACCTGTACATAGGGATGTTTATACGCTTGGGGTCGAAGACATACACACACACACACGTAACGTGTGATTATTATACCTAGTCCAAATTAATAACTGTTCCAAAGGAGTAATCATCTTAATGGCTTGTTTGTACGACGTGTGGTGTGAACGCAGTAATCTCTTTTCGTTTAACTTTGCAGATGGACTTCCAAGAAAGACTAGTACCAGCATAACGCGAAAACGTGCTAATTCC
>NW_013527676.1:0-617 GCF_000836215.1 Papilio polytes | reverse complement strand
CTTCATACTGCTGCTGGCTATCGACCCTCATATCATCAGCAAGGTACCATATCACCTGTCAAAATTTCCAACTTTCATGTAATTTTTTCACATCTTTTAGTAAAAATTACAATTATCATTTTACATAGTAAGTAAGCAAATTAAGGTCGGTTGTGTGTGCAGTTTGCTTGGACTGAGGTTAGTCGTGCTTTCGTAGTACATATTCGTGTACAGTCGATTGTTCTACTTTATCTGTGTCGTGTATTGTGTGTAGTGTTATTAAATATTTGCATGTTTTTTTTTTGTTTTGAACCATTAAAAATATGGAAGTCAACAATACAAGAAACTTAACAACTCACAATATTATCGAGTCAAAATTCATTTATTTCAAATTCTTTGTCAAAATTTATTTTGTTTAGAGACTGTTCTTCTATTTTATAAATGTTTATAATTTTTTACAAGTAATATATTTGTGTATTTTCCTGCAATTATTCATGTGTTCGTGGTATATATTTGTATGTGTTGACTCACCAGGCTGTAGAGATAAACAGCAAGCGGGCGTTTTCGGAAAGCAACATCGGAGGGTGGGACTACCTGCGCAACATGGTGCAGCTGCCCTTTTACCTGCAGAACTCTGC
>NW_013527675.1:0-877 GCF_000836215.1 Papilio polytes | reverse complement strand
TAAACAAAACTGAAGTAAAAAATGATTCCCCGTGCACAAAGCTGTATGCGGATGTTAAAACATTTCACGTTCTCTGCCTGCCTTGCAGAAACAAAAGGTGTAATTATACACTACAAGCGTTCGAGTCCCCGACGCACTCACGATCCCCAGATCAAAATGTACGAAGACTCTTGTAGAAATTATGTGTTATATACTTCAGGGTGAATATAAAAACCTTGGTCTTCATTTACCTTTAGGTGATGAAATAAAGAAAATCTTTAGCAATCTCACCAACTTTATCTTACTATTTTAAATCCGAAAGTTTGGATGGATGGACCTTTGTAGTCTATATGGCTGAACGGATCTGTTAAATTTGGCATAGATGTAGAGGATAGTCTGAAAGAACATGTAAGCTACTTGCTTTTTTTATTTCCACGCGGACGTATTCGCGTGCTAACACTAGTAATCTTATACTCATCGAAAGTACCAAGATCTCTTAACTTTGAATTTTTTAGACATATTTTAACCCCTTAGGTATATCTGGATATATAAACAACTAAGTTTTTGCTCGCGAGTTCGTTTGCGTGAAAAAAGAATATGCCTATGTTACTCACAGATAAATTACCTTTTGTAACAGTAAAATAATTTTTAAAATAGCCCCAGTAGTTTTTGTGTTTCAATATATACAAAAGTACCAATCTTTTCTCTTTATAATATTAGTATAAATAAACTAAAATGGCTTACGCAATCTCTTAAGATTGAGTATAAAATGTAATTTTTGCTACAATTCAGCCTTGTCTTCTGTAGTCACCATACTATTTGTCTTACCCAATGCCATATGGTGTTTTATCTGCCTCAGTCCCACAGTATAAACGGATACGACGCTTTCTATTATGTC
>NW_013527674.1:231-525 GCF_000836215.1 Papilio polytes | reverse complement strand
CCCATTTTTGTTTCCAATTCTTGTACAAAATCAAATAATAAATAGTCAATAAGGCCTCGCAATCAAACATCCCATAGACTACACTAAAGAATCTGTTGCAATTTCAACATGTTCAACAGCATTCCTACTTATTTCGAGATCGTAAGGACAATAGAGTCTTCGACAATACAATGTCTAATCCAATAAACAATTTCATAGATTTAACTTTTATTTTTTGCAAACACACGTAAGTAACGCATTAAACAAATGTGGTAAATACACGGAGTAATAAGAAAACTAAATTGCTGTGCTGTA
>NW_013527674.1:0-181 GCF_000836215.1 Papilio polytes | reverse complement strand
GATTAAAACCCAGACTTCCTATAAATAAAAGCTACTCCTCTCTCATAGGAGCATATTCACAACGAAACCGCATGATTCGGAATTATAAACCGAATTTTACTTCCTAGAATACTGGGCTGGCCACTCTATATATGCACGTTTTAACACGGACACAGACCCTATGTAAAACCTTACTTGCATT
>NW_013527673.1:0-532 GCF_000836215.1 Papilio polytes | reverse complement strand
TCAGCAATTACAGCATATTTTTGAATAATTCTCTTTTTAATAAAAAGCCTTACACTTACGTCACAGTTTAGGCTATATATTTTCACGCTGTTGAACTTCGGGGGTAAATATTTTGGATAAAGTCCCTAATGTGGGAAAGAGATAAGTCGCTGCCAACATTAAAGTAACAAGATTGCCAAGGTTTGTCATGTCATGTCAGTTTGACATTTGCTATTGATTATTTGACAAATGTTAACAATGAAATAAAATGTTCATAATTTCATGCGGATGAAGCCGCACGGGAACAGCTAGTTGTTTATATTAAAATTAAATCAAACGTTGAGATAATCAAGGTATTATTTTAAAATATGTAAAAAGTAACACGAGAGCTTAATTTCATTACTACTTAGTTTTGTAATTCTTTCCAATTTACCCTTTCCATTTACTGGTAAGATTTAATATATTTATTCGGAAATAAGTAAAAATAAAATAAATAATAGAAATAGAGCGTCGGTGGCTCAGTGGTTTGAACACTTGACTTGTAATCTATAGG
>NW_013527672.1:0-1231 GCF_000836215.1 Papilio polytes | reverse complement strand
ATACCGTCGAATTGAATACCTCCTTCTTTTGGGAAGTCGGTCAAAAAATAAAGGATTCTATTACACTAAGGTAGCTTTTCGTTTTGTTAATTATAGCTGTCGTGTCGTTAACGGATGAAGGGATTTTTTTTAATCAAGAATCTCCCTTTTGTGGAAATAATAAATTGCGCAAATGCGAGTGATGTCCCGAAGTTTTCTAATTTTTCAAATCCTCCGCTCTGTCATTTTTTCCGCCCCAGGCATAACGCTTCTGCCTAGAAATTTTTATTGCCCCGGAATAATTTATTATAGTGCTTACTATCTTATTTACTTTAGAATAAAGGTTATTTACTTGGAAATACAATAATTTTTTAATTTATTAACTGCCAAAATTATGTTTCTTTCTTCAGAAAACTTTGAATGTAGTGTGCATCATACTAATATTATAAATGCGAAAGGTCAGATGGATGGATGTCTGTTAGAGTTTGTAGCCTAAACGGCTCAACAGATTTCGATGAAATTTGGTACAGATGTAGAGAGAGATGGACTGGAAGAACATATAGGCTACCCACTTTTGTTTCTTTTTAATTCCGCGCTGACAGAATCGAGGGCGAAAGCTAGTATTAAAATAAAGTAAATAAAAAACAATTTTATGAATAAGCAACTAAGTTTTACAATGGATGGATGTTTCTCACTACATATGTCTAATACTTGCAGGATCCAGACTAAAAGCATAGATGTAGAACAGTCAGAAAGGACAGGCTAATTACAAAGTTTACTACTTTCAGACGAAGTCGCGGGCGAAGTATAATTCTAGTGTTTTCTTTGTCAACTATCAATAGAAAAGTAACAAAACTATACTTTCGTATTACCGACAATATAAATGTAAATGTACAAGAGTTGCTGCCTCATAAAATGTTAGAAGGAACTGATTAATATTTATTTATTTTATTTCTTACTTTTATGATATCATAAAACTTCATATAGACTTCGGTACTGCATTTTATTAAAATCTTGCGCTCCAGTTTTCTTTAAATTACTTTTATTATTACTTTAGCTTAGAAATACACCAGTGGATTTTATTATTAAAGGCGAAAAGGAATCAATACACTTTATACATTATTTCTTTAATGTTATCAAAATAAAATCTAGAAGTTAAAGAAAAAGAAACAGTTTTAACAGTGGTAGTGCCCGCTTTAACATCTTAGCACTGCAGGGCCGGCTCGCCCGGTGTAATTCCACGACCACACAG
>NW_013527671.1:0-3518 GCF_000836215.1 Papilio polytes | reverse complement strand
CCGTTCAGCCGTTTAGGTTACAAACTCTAACAAACATCCATCCATCTCAAAAGTTAAAAAAAAATGTGTGGAATATATTTGTAAAATTATATTTGAATTGAAATATTGTATGTTTGTATAAATAAATAAAAATAAAACAAAAGAAATCTAAACTTTCGCATTTATAATATAAGTAAGATAAGATAAGGTGTACCAAGACAAGTTACCTTGAATAAATTCTCAGCACCGGCGCGTAATCGCAGCTCCTTGTTGATCTCTTGGTTGAGTTGGCATCGGCGGGTCTGTAGTCGGCCGCGGCAAGTCGCCACTCGAGGGTCTGAACCCTGGAACAATCGAAAGTGAACTTTAAACATATGAAGATAAAGTAGGAAATGTTAATGACAAAAAGTAAAGAGATCTGTGTACCACATTGTAATACGGGTCGCAGTAAACACCTCTGTAGTCAAGTATCAATAATTAGCAGCGTGAGAAATGAACGTGTCAATTTTACAGTTTGTATTACATTACTGCGTTTTGCAACGATTGTTATGTCAAGGAAGTTGTTAGCGCGCAATGTAACTAAAAATAATGGAGTCGTAGTTGCGACATTTTATCAATCACGTAATACAAGTAATGTAGTAAAAATGTATAACACTGAATATAAGCGCACAGCTTTGACAATCGAACAACTGTTTAGTTGCACAACTAAAAATAGAGTAGTGTGCGCTCTATATAAGCTTATAGGAATTAAAGCGAGACTGTGTTGTGCGATATTTGAGTCAAAGGTGAGCGCGCTCTTAGAGCAATACAAACAAGCAGCGTTCACAATTTGCCTGTGATATGTATAAGATTCAATCTTTATTGTCGCTCGAGATACGCTAACGCATACTACTCGTATACTAATGCAAATCCCACTGTAAGAAACATTTTGCTTATTCAGTCGCGCCGAGCCGTTACAAAGTTTGACTACAACTATACATTCGGAAAATAATATCTACATCGCATTAAAAACTTTTAACATTATCCGTATTTCTCTACTATATCTATGTTTTTATAATGAAGCGTAAACAAACACTTCTTTGTTGCCTAAGATGTCAGCAATTACAGCATATTTTTGAATTTTTTTTAAACTATATATTTTCTATATATATTTTCTATATATTTTCTATATATATTTTTTCTTTTTTTAAACTATATATTACTATATATTTTTTTAAAACTTCACGCCATTAAACTTAGGGGGTAAATATTTTGGATAAAAACCCTAATGTGGCAAAGAGACCATAAGTTGCTGCCAACATCAAGGAAACCAGATTGCCAAGGTTTGTCATGTCATGTCAGTTTGACATTTGCTTTTGATAATTTGACAAATGTAAACAATAAAATAAAATTTTCATAATTTCATGCGGATGAAGCCGCACGGGAACAGCTAGTTATATATATAAACCTTCTTCTTGAACCATTCTATTTATTAAAAACTAGCTTTCGCCCGCGACTCCGTCCGCGTGGATTTAAAAAACTAGTGAGTAGCCTATGTGTTCTCCAGACTATCCTCCACATCTATACCGAATTTCATCGAAATCCGTTCAGCCGTTTAGGCTACAAACTCTAACAAACATCCATCTAAACTTTCGTATTTATAATATTAGTAAGATGGCATAATCCGTTGCGTTTTAAAGATCTAAGCATATACATAGACATGGAGAAGCGACTTGTTTTATACCATACATATCTGTTTATTTCTATAGTTTTTATTATGACGTAATAGTTCGTTAGTAATAAGATATTAGAGAGATTTCTCGTCACACGCATTGTGCGTACTTTCTCCTGTCGATGTTGATCAATGATCGCGTGACGTTTCATCTTCGTCAAGACGTTTGCGGATTCAACATAATGCTGGTTCCACTGCGACAAAACATATTGCTATCTCTCATATCTATACTATTATAATAAAGCGTAAACACACACTTCTTTGTTGTCTAAGATGTCAGCAATAACAGCATATTTTTGAATTATTCTTTTTTAATAAAAAGCCCTACACTTACGACACGCTTTAGGCTAGCTATGCTATTATAATAAAGCGTAAACACACACTTCTTTGTTGCCTAAGATGTCAGCAATAACAGTATAATTTTGAATAATTCTTTTTTTAATAAAAAGCCCTATACTTGCGTCACGCTTTAGGCTAAATATTTTCACGCTATTAAACTTAAGGGGTAAATATTTTGGATAAAAATCCTAATGTGGGAAAGAGACCATAAACTACAAGCTGCCAACATTAAGGAAGTAATGTTTTTATGGTAACGGTCATTTTGACATTTGCAATTATTAATTTGATAAATGTAAACATTAATTTTTTTATTACTTCACGCGGATGAAGCCGCAGGGGAAAAGCTAGTTACATTATAAAACGGAGATGTAATTATTATGAAAACTGTTACAGGCTGTATAAAGACGTGTATCATCTCAAAATATATACACTATTTAGTTATATGGGTTAACGTATGTTTTATATGGTAAAGTTAAATGAACTCGTCTACATACATGTCATCTCTCTCATCCACTTTGAGATGATAGAGATAGAAATATATTTTTTTCATTCAGAATTGAAAATGTGCAATTATTTGTGGCTAACAGAGCAACATTACGTCCTTAGACTACGGGATGTCAAGATTTTGATCATTTATTTATAATACAAGCCGCGTTCCCAAACATCCGCTCAAAGTTCCCACGATTGGAACGAAGAAATATGCTTTACGAGCTTTTGCCTGCGATTTCGCTTGCGGCTTTTATGACTGAATTTACACTGTTTTTACAATTTACACTTGAAGGCAAGCGCAGATGGCGCTTAGGCTAAACCTCGCTTATGAGTAACTAAGCTCGAGGGTTCTCTCAGGAGCCTCGGCACAAGCCGTCATTTTATTATTATTATTATTGGATTTGTAGGCCGCTGTTGGCTTGCGGTGTATTATATACTTTAAGTAGCCTATCTATCAGCTTTACAAATAATAACACACAAATACAATATAGTACTTGCTTATATTCAGTTTATTCTTAAGTTTAACTTTATACCGCATTTGTAAGGCTGTTTGTGTTCTTCCAGACTGTAACATCTGTAAAAAATTTAACTATCGATAACTACATGAAATGCGTTTCCGAACTACGTAATTTGTGTTTTACTTCGTTGAAACATAGTTTAACCTAATACTAATGCATCACTAAATAATCATACTTAATATTATAAATGTGAAAGTTTAGATGGATGGATGTTTGTTAGAGTTTGTAGCCTAAACGGCTGAACGGATATCGATGATATTTGGTATAGATGTAGAGGATAATCGGAAGAACACATAGGCTACTTACTTTTGTATTTTTTATTCCACGCAGACGAAGTCGCGGGCGAAAGCTAACAAATGCAAACTTCAGAAACCCAGCATTAAACTAAAGAACAAATTCTTTAGCACATTCATTGATAACTTTCAGTTTTTATAACCTTTTTAATTTTCGAATCACGTTTAACTGTACAGACTTGCGTATAA
>NW_013527670.1:0-554 GCF_000836215.1 Papilio polytes | reverse complement strand
GGTTATTTTCATCGGGCAATAAAATGTTTTTGTTATGTTTATTTTAGTGATGGGACTCGAGTGATTTTTTTTCACTCGAGTCACTCGGTTCTGGTAACTTTCTCACTCGAATACCACTCGAGTGAAGATAAGACTCGAGTGATGTTTATAGACGCGAGTCACTCGGGATATAAAAATCGAGTAACCAAACTTTTAAAACCAATAAAACAATATTAATTTGACATAAAAAAATCATTTTCGCATTAACGTGAAAGTTAGTCAACAAATCTAAACAAAATGTGTAAAAATAGTATTTTCCTTTAAATTAAACCTGTCTACATAATCAAAAAACCTCTTATATCAACTCTCAGTTGTTTTTATAGTGTACTACTAATAAGTTCTAATCCATTTTAATTAATTCTCATGAGATCAAAATATGAACAGTTTTATTATGTTCTTGCACAATTTAGATTAAAAACATGCTTTAAAATTAACTTAAATGAAGCTTAAATAAACTCGACAAGACAACAGAATGGGGATGTTTCCTAATTTTTGGAATAGCCTTTATTTTGTAG
>NW_013527669.1:0-719 GCF_000836215.1 Papilio polytes | reverse complement strand
TGATTTAATAACTCATATAAATACGTAGACAAACAAAACCCAAGTTTAGTCTCATTTTGTTATGACTTCACCAAACCATACATGTAACATTACCTAGTTTAGAAGTAAACTAGTAAAGAAAATTATAAAATTGTGTAAATACTTTTACTGTTTACATTTTTTTATGTATGTAAAATATCTTACAGTCATAATAAGTTTAACCGTTGAATTTTGTTTTACTAAGAAAAATCTTTTTATAATTCTGGAAACACTGCCATCTATGTTTGACTCGGTGTACTACATAAAAAAGTCGAAATCGTTTAAAGTAACGAATTCAACAAAAATAATGATACAGACACAATAAATATTTACAATTTTCTACAATTGTAAAACATAAACATTTAAATTGTATTTAATTCGTTTAAAATTATTCTAGGGTTTTTGGGTGGAACGGAACGCAACGAACTGTTGTGACAGCTAATGTCAACGAATGTCAAACCGGTGTGTTTTGTATTTATGCCGTGTTGTTTTGAATTGAACTTTAAAAATTTTCAGAAACAGTGCAATGTCTGGGGATTCTCCTACTTCCGATTCCGAAATTAGTGCTTGCAGTTCAAAATTTGATCCAGTCAAAACTCTTTATTCGAGTAGAACATTAATTCCCGTTGAAAGTGCACCTTTATACAACAGTGTTGACCAATTCGAAGCTTCTCTTCAGAGTCAAAATACCATTGTACCCG
>NW_013527668.1:0-587 GCF_000836215.1 Papilio polytes | reverse complement strand
AGATATGTTGAACCGTTGCAGAATGATCGAGTAAACATTAAAAAACCAAATTAATGAATCCTACGGGAACCGTAACTATTCCCGGGATAAAAAGTAGCCTATGTGTTCTTCCCGACTTTGCTCTAAATCTGTGCCAAATTTCATGGAGATCCGTTCAGCCGTTTAAGCTACAAACGCTAACAAACATCCATCCATCTATCCATCCATCCATCCATCTAAACTTTCGCATTTATAATATTATAAGTAGAATATTTATTACAAAACTAGCTGTTCCCGTGCGGCTTCATCCGCATGAAATTGTGAAAATTTTATTTTATTGTTCACATTTGTCAAATTATCAATAGCAAATGTCAAACTGACATGACATGACAAACCTTGACAATCTTGCTTCCTTGATGTTGGCAGCAACTTATGGTATCTTTCCCAGATTACGGATCTTATCCAAAATATTTAAGTTATTAAACTTAGGCTATATATTTTCACGCCATTAGGCGTGAAAATATATAGCCTAAAGCGTGACGTAAGTGTAGGTCTTTTTCCTAAAAAAAATATTCAAAAATATGCTGTAATTGCTGACATTTTAGGCA
>NW_013527667.1:0-1459 GCF_000836215.1 Papilio polytes | reverse complement strand
AGCCACGTTGTTCACCGCGCCCGCGCTGTTCAGGTACCTGCACACACATTACAAAACATTTTTTATTTATAAAAACAATATAAAGTGAAGTGATAATAATCTTCCTATCTTACATCATAAAAGCAAAAGTTAAAATGGATAGATGTTTGTTAGCGTTTGTAGCCTAAACTGCTGAACTGATGTCGATGATATTTGGCATACATGTACAACATAGTCTGAAAAAACACTTAGTACCTGATTTTGTTTATTTTTAATTCCACGCGGATAGAGTCGCAAGAAAAGAAATGTAAAATAAGTGAGCTAGTGTAAAATAAGTGAAAGCTTGTGTAAAATAAGTGTAAGTGTACATTAAAACTAGCTATCTTAGGGATATACAATTAATACACACAACTCACACGTCCTCACAGATCACTTTTTTTTAACTTATGTTAACGGCGGTAGGTTTGAAAAAATAATTATACAAACTAAACAGTAAGCCAAAGAGAAATAAGTGAAAAGTAATGTAAAATAAGTGAAAGCTAGTGAAAAATAAGTAAAACCTAGTGTAAAATAAGTGACACCTGGTGTAAAATAAGAGAAAACCTGTAAAATAAGTGAGTGCTAGTGTAAAATAAGTGAAAGCTTGTATAAAATAAGTGAAAGATAATGTAAAATAAGTGAAAGATAGTGTAAAATAAGCGAAAGCAAGTGTAAAATTAATTTAAATCTAAATTATTTTAGAATATAGTGTGTGTTACCTGGCGATCCTGGAGGACATGTCCGCGATGTCCGGCATGGAGTGGTCGGCGGCGCGGTCGCAGAGCGCGGGCCAGCTGTCGGCCGCGAACAGCGCCGCATACGTGCTGTCGGACGCCGCCAGGTAGCGCGCCACCGTGCACGGACCTGTATACAATATAATATATAATTTACATTTTTAAATGTATCTTATCTATATTAACATAAAGAGGAAAGATTAGTATTTTTTATTATTATTTATTATTAGTATTTTTAGTATTATCTCTTATTATTTTTTAATTTCACGCAAGCAAAGTCGCCGCTAACAGCTGGTATTTAATAACAAAGTATCTAAAATATCTAAAAAACGAATACTTTACATTTAGCGGACATTTAAAAAAAATACTAGTCTATTTTCAAACTGGCATTTATTTCGGTTAATTTCCGGAACGACTAGAGCAATTTTGAGCTAAGAAGGTAACTGATGTGCTCGGGAATGTTTCAAAACAACAGTTAGTGTATAGAACGTGTACGAATCGTGATATAGTATTGTAGCTAAAAGATTGGCGCAACACTAGTTTATCGGCATAGACGTCCCATCCTTATCTGACAACTGTCAATGTCATGAGACGCATTGGAATAGCGGGCTTTTCTGGCGGGATTGAGGCTAGTTGTCGAAGTTAATTGTTTAACATTGGGTACCTATGGGCACGATGTAGAAGCGCATGTTGGGCGCGTCGTGCGG
>NW_013527666.1:0-1785 GCF_000836215.1 Papilio polytes | reverse complement strand
GTGTTATTACACCGGGCGAGCCGGCCCATTCGTGCGAAGATGTTAAAGCGGGCTCTACCACTGTTAAAGTTTTGTCTACACACTAAGTTTTAACCGTATAGTTAGACTGTTCAGTTAACATTGAAGACATCCAGGTAACTTTGAAGGTCAAAAACAAATTACTCTCCAAATTATAGACATTCATTTGTTTTTCTTTCGTCTATCAAAGATATTATCTCACTTATTTTGATGTATTTTCCGAGTTCTCCGTATTTACTTTATTTCTTCTGAATTTTTATATCATAAAGACGGTTAAGAGATTATCTTGATTGTAAGTGGTACGTGTCGGGCATAGCAATGCGATGCTAACCAGTTTACTTTTATAGGAATACATAATTCATTTGATTAGTTACTTTTTACTCACGGGATGAGGCAACGTAATAATTGACAGGGATGTGTGAGAAGGGAAATATCCCTTCTCCTGCTGCACCTTGTGTAATAATGGTAGGCAGTATTAAAAAAGAAATTATCATTTATTACTCTAATATTGAAAAAGAAGAGAAAGAAATGTGCAAGTATATTTTCTTATTTTTAAAAGTATATAGTTATTTGTACATTTTGTCATACTTTGTGTATGACAAAATGTCGATGACATTTGACACAGAGAAGATCTGGAAGAATAGATGGGCTACTTTTGTTTTTTTTTTTAATTCACGCGGACAGATGCACGAGCGAAAGCTTGTTATTAAGACACGAGGCGGAGCCGGAAAGTAATATAGTTTGTGAGTCCGGTGACAGAGCGTGTTGTACAACTCGATGAATAAATTTGAGAACGTGCAACAATAACATAGTTTCGCAGACACAAACTTTTCTAATAGCCCATTACATACAACATATTGAACTTGTTCTTTGCAAATTACTTCATAACAATTGTCAGGATACATGTATCTTATAGTTGAAAAATATTAACTATCAAACAGTGGTAGAGCCCGCTTTAACATCTTAGCACTGCAGGGCTGGCTCGCCCGGTGTAATACCACGACCACACAGAAGACAGGCGTGAAATGGAAGCAATTCCGTGTTTCGTCTGATGATTGTGGTGATGGAGGCCTAATTTAAGTCCTTTTTTCTTTACCACCCTTTTCTTATAAGGAGAAGATGGCAAGGGGAAGTGGATTTGACGGTGGAGGAGATGCATAGGAAGGGGAAATATCCTATTTATGTGCGTCTCCTCCTCCGTCGGATAAGGGTAGGCAACGCATCTGCAATTGTGGATGTCTATGGGCAGCGGCCTTATGTTATAAAGAAAATATATCAGTACATGAATTCGGAAAAGGGTTGGCAGTGGTCAGAAATTTGACATAGATGTATAGGATAGTCTGGAAGAACATAAAGTATATGTACTTTTGTTTTTTTTTTAAATTCCACACGGCCGAAAGCTAGTAGGGATATTTTAAAAATCAGTAAAAAACAGTAAAGCTGTGAAATTTCAAAAGCAAAACACTTCTATTGATAATTTCTCCCTTGTTTCTTAAGAGTATGGCAACAGAATGTGTTATTAGGAAATGTTGTGAACAGAAACCCACAATTAAATAAAACTTCTATTAGAAAATGATAATAAAATTCTTCGATGCGTTGAATCACACGAATCGTTTATTCAAAGTTCATAAAATGATTTACATGTCGTATTATCTTTATGATAATGAAACTGAACAATGGAACACCGTGATAAATTGTTCCAATATTATTGTTCGAAATAAACTCGAATTTTTGGTTGTCACGGACCAATTGTTATTTCTGAATGAC
>NW_013527665.1:0-843 GCF_000836215.1 Papilio polytes | reverse complement strand
CTTCTAGATACACAGATTTTTTCATTAAATCTAACGCCATCTATTGGTGAATTTTTAAAACCGTTGATTATGTTTAATTAAGTTGCCAATAGATGGCGTTAAATAAAAAGATGCTCGAACGCAGTGTAACGAACAACTAGCGCCATCTCTTGATAATTTACGAAAACGGTAGGATGCAACTATAATACAAACCAAACAACTATTGAAAAATGGTAATTTCTGCATGTGTTTACGATTTATTATATTGCTATAGAAGTCCATACTTCTACGCTAAACTACTATGCTAAACTATTAGTTTTAATTTTCAGAGACTGTCAGCGGGAAGCGACAATCGAGAAGGAGCGTTTTAAAGAGGTTATAAGAACATTAAAGGAAGAGATTGACAGGTGAGAGACAAATTCAAGCTTATTTAACATTTACTATTAAGTAATACTGAACTCCTTAACTATTAGTAAATATTAAGTGATGTAAGAGATCATTACTTAAAAAAAACAATTGATATGCAATATATTTATATGCAGTGTTTTGCATAATTAAATTATTATAGAATGTCATCATTAAAATATGTTTTTCTAATATTAAAAGATAGCTTCCGCCCGCGACTCCGTCCGCGTGAAGTTAAAATAAAACAAAAGTTAGTAGCCTATGTGTTCTTCCAAACTATCCTCTACGTCTATGCCAAATTTCATGGAGATCCGTTCAGCCGTTTAGGCAACAAACTCTAATAAACATCCATCCATCTAAACTTTCGTATTTATAATATTAGTAAGATAGTAAACGAGTTAAATAAAATCCAGTTTTCCCAGTTGAGACTAAGAGGAGGTCTATATCCCAGATTGCGGC
>NW_013527664.1:0-559 GCF_000836215.1 Papilio polytes | reverse complement strand
TCATAAGCAATGCTGTATGTTTTCATAAGCAATGCTGTATGTTTTCCAGAGGCATATAATGCTTATTTAAATTTGCATTTGCAAATAATGATTCGGAATTATAATTACTTTTCACGTTTGGATTCTGAGAGATCGAAGTATTTACTGTGTCATGTTGATCATTTCCTGCAAAACTCGAGTTGCAAAATGTAAATAAGTTCAGTAACCAAGTTATTTTTCCTCTTTTATGCATTGATGCTTGCCGCTCAATTCTTGGAAACGAAAAACGAACGAACGAAGTCAGTTACTAATTGATACTTTTAAAATAACTGAGCGAGTTTAAGCAAATTACATGTTTCGATATCGGTTATTACATCGACTATTTATTTATCTATAGTAGTGTCGCATTTTAGATTGTATGAAATGACGACAAAAGGTATGTCACCTTTTTTAATATTTAGTAGTAAAATCATTTTTTCTATAGCAACCTTAGATTAGACTTGTCCCTTTCAGCATGTACTACTATAAGTATAATCGGGGAATCTGGCGATGCACCATTTAAAAAACTACAGTCGTACAC
>NW_013527663.1:255-1148 GCF_000836215.1 Papilio polytes | reverse complement strand
TCCTTAATCTTCTTGACGCGCTCCACCGTGCCGTAGTGCTCGAACTCCTCCTTCAGCGCCTCCTCCGTGATCTCCTGCGTCAGGTTCCGCACGTACAGCACCTTCACCTGCAAACACACAAGCAACGCTCACCACCGCAGCACACTGTGTACCCACACAGAGAACATTATCTGTAATTGACAATTAGATTTTTTATCTTGTCTTATTAGATATCGCCTCTCTTATAAGAATGAACTTGTTGTAGTGGTATATAAGAGAATATTAACTTACTTTGCTCATCGTCTGCTCATCAGGTTCTTCTTGAGGGTCCGCCCAGTCAACTATTATATCACAGCCCCATACCTGACAAGTAATTTCATGTTTTAGTTTTTTGTCACTAAAAATATGGTAGTATGAAAAAATAATAGAACTAGATGTTAACATTAATAAAGTGAAGAATCCTCACCTTTATTCTTCCAGTGCCCAGCCTGCGCTTGGCTAACGACGCCGCTTTGTGTGACTCGTATTCCAAAAAACAAAACCCTCTATTTTTCTTCTTGTCATCGGGCGAACTATATATAATAACTTCTACCAGTCCGGCTGCAATCATACAAGGTTCATATAGCGGCGCGGGCGCCAGCGAGCTCGACGGTAACATAAAATAAAGCGTCCTTCCCCTCGCTTAGATCATTCCTTCAACGCTACGAAAATATGAAGCAAATCAAACGATATCTCAGGAGAACATATACTGAAGAAGTCTAAGTCTAGAGAACAACAGCAAGATTCTCCAGTCATTGCCAGTGAGCATTCTCGAGGCGGAGGCCAATCGGTTAACACTCGGTATTGCAAATCTACTAGAGAAAGCGAGCGACGGCCGGGGGGCGGCGCGGCGAGTACGCGGCGAGAGCGCGGTG
>NW_013527663.1:0-227 GCF_000836215.1 Papilio polytes | reverse complement strand
TCCCCGTACGAACTGAATAGCACATATTATGAATTCGACAAGGACTTACGTGCGTGCCTAGTAAACTCCTCAAACAAATCGTCCCGATCTCGATTCTTAGGGATATTCCCCACGAATAAACGGTGATTGTTAAAGGAAACCGTAACGCCAATCTTTTTCCCTTTTCGAATTTCATAATCATTCAGCTGCAAGAACAATTCGAGGGAGAATAGCCAATGGGCGGGACC
>NW_013527662.1:0-564 GCF_000836215.1 Papilio polytes | reverse complement strand
AAGTGTACAACGGCTTAGTGGTAGAAACTTATGGCTTCTCTTGTATTAACTTGCTATTCTGCTGTGTACAGTCGAGCACAGAGATTTATAAAAACTCAAACTATGTATTCATAACTAATTGACGTCGTTTGAGCGCACCTACACTAAGGAACTGTTTAAGATTCCTTTAAAACACTCCGAGTGTGAAAATAGGTCTTATCACTTGTTATACACTTGGCGATATCAAAGTCGAATAAGATTACTATAATGCATAAACGTAATTCCTAATTACTAAGAAGGCTCTTTGTTGTCATACTGTTGATAAAGATAATTTATTGATATACGATTGTATAGATAAATCCAAATTTACGTAAAGTTGTGAAATTATGCCTAGCGAAGTATTAATCAAATAAAACTCAATCGACACTTCGCGTTAAGTTTTTTACAATTACTTTCAAGAAAAACCCCGTCAAATGTATTAACATTCTACAGAATACCGAGAAGTTTCTAACTGATACAAATTTATATTTATAGCTTACATTTTTCCAGGAAACTTTTGCCTTAATAAAAACAACTAACCTAAAA
>NW_013527661.1:0-3436 GCF_000836215.1 Papilio polytes | reverse complement strand
GGCGCAGCGCCACAGCACCGCCAGCTGCACGCGCACCGCGCGAGTAAACCGGGGCATCGATTCGCTATCGAAGCCTATGCCTTCGGGACATTTCAACAATAAATATGTTCCTTCATAACCTATTACAAATTTCAAGCCTGAAACAAGGAATAAAGAATTTCTTTAATGAAAATCAGCCATTAACCTACAATAAAAATTGACAGAGATACTTTTTTTCTGTGTCAGGGCCGTAGAAAAAAATGAGAATGAGATCAAAACCTTAAAGGCCACTTGAAGAGATGAGATGACATCAATTGCATAACTTGATTTAGGTATTTGAAAATATTAAACATGTCTATCAAGTTCTGAGCCATGCTGCACCATATGCCATGTTGTGGCATGTTGTGAGCATTAACAACTTGGTATTGATATCTACATTGCTTGCTCGGTAGCTTGGTACTCCATGTTCTAAGAACTAGTACAGTTCATTCAACCTGTAAATCACTATGGAACAGCAATCTGGCCAACACTCTTTTTTTAATATCTTAATGGGTCTGCTTTAGTTATCATCACATGACTGACAAAATATAGTCAAAATATGTGATATTCTAGTATTGTTTTCAAATGAATTTCTAACTACCTGCTCTAACTACCTCAATTACTTATGATGGCACTGAATGCTGATTTATACTCGCTTGGAGCAACAATAACAATGTTAGACATTGTTACCCTTTCATAACTCAAAACTCCTATCAAACAACAGCTAATTCATCAAATTTACTTAAAATCAAGTGAAGGTAACCAATATGTGTGATAAGGGCAGTACATGCTAGATGAAATGATTTAATTTGACTTAATGTATATGGGCCACATACCCATCATATTTACTCCATTATTTAAATTAAACAATAAAGTGAATAGTCTACACTAATTATTATTAGATTCAATACATACCTTGTACAAAGTAAAAGTGTTCATCCAAAACTGAGGCGTCGTATTGACACTGTGCTGGTGATGGGGGACATGTCAATACCTTCACATCGGCACAAGTTGGTAGAAATGTTAATGTTGTGTATATCATTAACACCAAAGGGAACACTTGCGTCATGCCTTTGGGCATTTTTACTCATTCATTTTCCTTTTACATATATGATGTACTATTTATTTGTATATAACACATTACACGGTAACTGATTCTTCTTCTACTTACATTAAGTCTCGGATTTTATTGAAACTATTATTGGATACAAACATCACTGTTGGTTACTACTATACAAACTTAGTATTTTTAATTCACTGTCGCGATGCTTGTTTATTGTGACTAATAAAGACGTGCGTGTGGTTTGACAACTTAGTAGGGATGTGTGTAAAATCAGGTATTAATCTTTTCGATTTCTTATCTAACAGAAGTTGTAATCGACAGATTCATATTTATATCTTATAAATTAAAATAAAAAAACCCTGTTTTGTTTTGATTCGGTTATTAAAAGTCAAATCAATAATCAGAAATACTGAACGAATATAAATAATTAGAGCTAATAGATCTTTATTACTAAAACGTTCGGTTACTAAAACGTTTTAAATTAAATTCGTTAATTTCATTGTTATGGTTATCTCTATATTCACTACTAGAACCATCCCTTAATTTATTTAATAGGCGAATAATAATTTTAGTTTGACGATATCGATAGATCACAGTTATTCGCTATGCGCTTATGTTCGTGACTATTATACCCGTCTATTAAGTACGGCATTTACCATTTACCTTTATACTTTATTCGGTATTTTATATGCGCGATTAATCAAAGTAATCATTATTTAGACAAACTATAATAAAGACGCGTGTTAATCACCTCTGAACCATCAAAAGATCGGTTCACATAGGCTTGGACCGTTATTCTTCAGCTCAACGGCTAAATTAGCAGCTCTGCTCAACGATGATTACGTTACATTTACTATAACTATGGGAGCTGAGTCGCGAACTGCTTGGTAACTCGTAACTCGCAACTCACGAAGTCGCATTTCTAATCTCTATCCAGGTGCAAATTAAGTTGAATCTGCGAGTAAGCTCACTGATCTACTTCACCCATGCGAACCGTGAGCTGTGCAGGCCATCAATTTTAGTTGAGATTTAAAATAGTGCAGGCCAAAAACAAAGAGATAACGGTGCGAAAGCCTAATTATTAGACTTGATCAAGAAAAAAAAAGACCACTGCAAACACATTATTTTGCGCTTAAGCTATACCTAGCTATTGAGGTCCTCTAACTCCACAAATGCGTTGAACGGTCGGTTAAGAATCACCTGTATAGTAGGAATAGATACAGGTAAGGATCTGTAGAACATTTGAATTGCATAAATATGAATGCTAGCAGGAATATGAAGGTTAACAGTGGTAGTGCCCGCTTTAACATCTTAGCACGAATGGGCCGGCACGCCCGGTGTGATACCACGACCACACAAAAGACAGGCGTGAAATGGAAGCAATTCCGTGTTTCGTCTGATGAGTGTGGTGCCGGAGGCCTAATTGTAGTCCCTTTCTCTTTACGGGTGGTAAAGAGAAAGGGACTTTTCTTATAAGAAGAGGATGGGAAGAGGAAGTGGATTTGACGGTGGAGGATATGCATAGGAAGGGGAAATGTCCTCTTTATGTGCGTCTCCTCCTCCGTCGGATAAGGGTAGGCAACGCATCTGCAATTGCGGATGTCTACGGGCAGCGGTCGCTTCGGATTGAGGTGGCCGCTTGCTCGTTTGCCACCTTATGTTATAAAAAAAAAAAAATCAGTGAGATTCGAGCAGCGTCTAATGCAGCGTCGTCAAAAATCGCTCACCAATACATACACACACGCACACTTTGCAAAGGACTAGGCTTAGTCAACAGTTAGAAATATAAGGTCATACATCTCTACACCAATAAAGCATACTTTGTTTTTTTAACCAGCACTAGGTGGTTTCATTTACCGTGCCCCGTTGGCTGGCGATGAGCGGCCGTCAGTCTCACGAGCTCACCCAGTCCCGAGAGAGAGTGGCAGCAACAACAGGCTGGGGCGGCTCTAACTTGTATTAAATGATTACATTTAGGTAGTAGGTTCACATTTTATTTATATTGAAATTATTTTATATAATAGACATACTTTTATTGGAATGGTTTTTTATTTTATATTTGGTTTACTCGTAATTACATGTTTGTGTTGTCAATGACTTTTGGACGTAAAATATATACAATGTAACATATTCAATGTTTAAAAAGGTATTTCAGAATTAACAAAAGTTACATGTACTATGTTTTGTAAAATACAAGTAATATTTAAAAATAACTTATATTTAAAACTAAATCGAGAATATAGAGAATGCGTAATATTGTTTAAAGGCACGTTTTAGTAGTAACAGTTCCGCCGCGAAGTCTACCGAGCCTAGCAGCCGCCGCGCCCGGCCAGCGCGCCGCCAGGCCAGCGCGCC
>NW_013527660.1:632760-659351 GCF_000836215.1 Papilio polytes | reverse complement strand
TAGATTACAAGTCAAGTGTTTAAACCACTGAGCCACCGACGCTCTTGAATCATTTACTTCTCAATAATTCAATGACGGTTATGGATAGTATTAATTTAAGAACAGGTATTTGCAACTTTTGAAATCACCGTCGAATTAACGTTTATATTTAGTTACACTTTGGCGAAGGAAGAATCATCAAACCGTACAAAGAAACGAACATATTTCTAACTTTTAAAGCAGATTGGGAATTAGCAAAATTTGAGTACGTAAACCAGCCTTTTGTTTTAAAAAGATAAAATGTCAAGGAATACGCACAGAATTTTGTGCAGCCAAAAGTCTACAGTGCACCGAATGCAAAAATAATATTTCAATATTGACAAGCATTTTAAATATGGTAAATTAAAAAACAAAACAATATATGCAGCATCATTGCACCTCGCATTTTTAAATTGCCCAAAGAGGTGAAACTAGGATTAAAATTAACTTTATTTAGCTTGTACTCGAGCGCCGTCGTTATATTATCCTAAAGAAAGGTTTTGTAATCTACACTGTAGCGGCGTAGTGTCGTAGCTTCGTAGAGAGCTACGCATAGTCTACGTGTATTATGGCTAAACCTCGGAAAGTTAGGGGAAGTGAGGCCTCTGTCTATAAACGTCGCTATACCTACATTCCTACGAGTAAAGGATTAAGTTAAGGAGGGTGCCAACCTTCTAACATCTTTCTTATTCTTAATTGTGAAATAAAAAAGCCAAAAATGAAAATGTTATTAAATATGGACAGTATTATGTGTTAATGTCTAGCCACTATATTATCATTATTTAAAAAAAAGGTATGAGAATGTTCAAAGAAGAACTAACCAAGTAAGGAGCGAGGGAGGGCGTTGATTTAAATTTTATTATTCATCGGAGTCGAGCACCGCAGTACGCGACCTTGGCACAGAAATCACGAGACAAACTATGGAACTATTCAGTTTACTCGTAGTTGTTTTCAATTGTGAAGTTTTTAGTATACTCTGGACATTGTAAAAGAAGCTTGTTGACTATTACACTCAAGTATTTTATATTTTCTTTACCGCTATTATATCATGTGTTTGACTGCCGTTTTGTATATTAGTATTTTTGGTACTATATACATATAATAAAATTGGAGTGTCTGTTTGTAATATCAAAAAAAATTTTCCAGATTTAACCACGTTGGCGTCCATAGTATCAGCCAGCGGAGATCAAAGAGTTAAACCATGTATTTAACTAAACGCTGTCTAAGTATACATTAGGGAAGCACATTATTTGTTTAAATATTACAAGGTTGAAGAAATAATTGCGGTATTCGCTAGCAAATGTAAATATTTACCCAATTGCGATGTGCAAAGCATAGAGGGCTGTCCGTAGCACAAATCGTCTACACCGCATCCGGGCCTTTGCAGGAACATCTCGACAGAGCTAAGTAAATACGCCTTGTCTGCTCGTTGTAAACGCATGATGGAGCGTATTAAATTCATGTTTGACTAATAGCCCGTACGTGAAAACAAACTTTAATATTCAAAGTTAATAATAGCTTGATTTTTTTTGTACGAGATACTCCATAAAAAATATTAGTGATGAAGACAGAAAGAAAAGCGGGTAGGGGCATATTGTTGCGACCGCTCTCCTCCATCAGAGCTAGGTTCACCTGGCAACGACGATTCTGATGAGTTCCACAGAGATTCAGGAACGCTTTATTGTGCATTAGAGGCTGGCCACTGAAGGGGTTCTAATGGGTACAAACTTCACATTACCCTATTTTCCCACCAGCAGGAATGGCATGTTTTTAAAGATTTCCCTTCTGATACCAAAAAAATAAAAGAAAGGTTCTCCTGGTGTATTTTTAAATTAGTGTGAGGACGTAAGCTAGCGACTAACCACAAGCCACCATTAAGAATGAATGTTTTAATACTTACAATTATGAAGCTTTGATATATAATATGTAACTGATTCTCAAACTTATTTAATTAGGAAAGATATTACAATAGTTTAAGCTGTATTTTCTCACTAGTTTCTAACATTTTAATTAATATCTACTTGATTATAAGCTTAAATCGTTTTAGTATTTGAATCGTATGATGAAAGAATAGACTATGTTATATTATTATTATTTGAGTAGCTTTCCCTCGCGACTCCATCCGCGTGGAATTAAAAAAAAACGTAAATAAGTAGCCTATGTGATCTTCCAGACTATTTTATCTATATTCATGCCAAATTTTATCGAGATCCGTTCTGCAGCTTAGGGTACAACATCTAACAAACATCCATCCATCTGAACTTTCGCATTTATAATATTAGTAATTAGTAAATATAAGTAAGATTTTAAAACTGACTGTTTTTTTCCTATTACTAAACCTAATATTCTCACTAAGGGCAATTAAAATTACTCTATCCATAAATTGTTTTTGCTAAGTATCATCTGTAACCGCGAACATTGTTTTTTTTTTAATTCTAATCATGATTTCAAAAGTATAAAACCACACAGTAACATTAGTGCTAGATGGTATTCGGCACTTATCTTTTAAAAAGATACGAGTAAGCTACCATGTCATGATGATAATTGCTTATAACAATTCTTTACAAATACTTAATTAACAAGGCGGCACAAATTCCGTTCAGGGCGCAGGTTGGTTTATACAATTGTCGTAGAAGCCGACAACCGGCAAGGCATTCATTGCACGTCATGTCAATTGTTTGTTTGAAAGCTCTTTCTTTGCAGTACACTGAGTCTACGCTGAAAAACGTAACTGCCTCAGTAGAAGCATGCGTTTAGCTATTCAATCTTATTGTGTTGCTACGAACCTTTTTAAAATTCAACTCTAAGGATTTAGTTGCGTGACAGATTTACAGTTTCATTTGTGAAACTTTGATTAATTCGAAAAAAAAAAACCTTAAAAAACTGATGAACAAATTAATAAATAATTATGTTGTAACATAATTTTATATATGTTTAAATTTGAATAAAAATATTAAACTTCAACTATAACAAGAATAACTGAAGCTAAGCAGAAAGCCGAACAACCATTAAGTTGTTGAAATATTAATACGTAGCTTCGAGGATTGGAGCGCTCTGTTTACTAGCTGTTGATTTAAAATTAAATTCTGAGATCTTTTGTAATCCTCTCGTTAATCTCCTTAATTAGTAAAAGATGTATATTAATGTTATTGTAAATAAAAGAATATTTTAGCTAAAGATAAAAGATTTTTAATTTTTAAACATTTAACAAACATTATTGAATACTAATTGAATGTCTAGACTGCATCGCTGTATCGGGCATAAAGCATGTCATGTTAATTATCGGAAAATTTCCATATCACGTTACCTATCCCGCCGTTTAAACCAAAATCAATTAACAACCCACCAACTCACCGAATGTAACCTTTGAATACACCGCTCAAATGAAATCGGCTCTCTGTTGACGTGGACCCAGACAGGCATATGTATACTGAAATGTGAATATACGAGTACGTATACACGAATCAGAATTTGGATTGAATATTGAAATTAATGCCTCCGGCATCCATGTCTGTAACATAGTAAATGCTTTAGTGGCTGCTACTATCCGGAAATATCATATCGATTATTTTTACATAAACCAAATAACAAATAAAAGTTTTAATGTAAGAGACCCAGTGATTGTTTAAAATTAGGTGCTTCATTATAAAATATTGGATATAACTAATTCTTGTTATTTATTTATAGGTGTTTGAAGCAAGGATAGGCCTATACGTCTTTAAAGATTTCATTTATTGTTATAGTTGAGTTTTAACAATGGAAGTTAAAATAAAAGCAATTTTTTTTACAAACTTTATACTTTCTATATCATGATTTCCATTCGATACGATTTAGAATTGCTACATAGTTACATATAAATATGTTAACCAAATATTTACGTTTATATAATGTTGTCAAATCCAATTAAACCGCATACAATAAAATATGACAAACGCGTATTTATTGCCTTCCAGTCCCTGAAGTCTATAGCAAGAGATGTATTATCTTCAAATACAGCAATTTAATTATTTTTTTTGTATTGTATTGCTCAACACTAATCAATGCCAATACTAGGTAACTATTAGTATATGTCATAAGTGACTTTTTTTCTTATGTCTCATGAAAGTTATAATAATTTAATTAAAAAATTATTTAAATAATTAATTCATTGGTTTACCACAGCCCTAGTATTTGGCATCCAGGCGGGCGTTATGCATCGCTTGTATATATGTATGGGAGTTCCCGCATCCCTTCCCGCAAGCTCAAAGCATAGGTCCTACCTTCACCTGGTGTGGGTTGGAATGGGGGTATTCTCCCTGTCTAGTTCGACTCTATATTTGCTTGTGCATTATCGATTCGTTTAATTTATTTTTATTTGGTATACCATGACAACCTACTTCGAACCAGTATGAAAATAAATTTGTATACAGCGTGTTTTGAAGTTCTAGATTTAATTTCTTTAGGAAGTGTATCTTTCGAAGAGTTCCCCCGAGACAAAAAAGGTTCCTACTTATTTATAATAACATCATTGTTAGTGAAAACTGTTATATGTATAGCCTATTATATACGCAATGCGACCAAAGGTTTCCACTTGTCTTGATGTTAAGAGCTCTCATAAAATATTGTCGAAGTGAACATTCTCCTGACCTTGTAGCAACGTCTGCCTCAAAAAATATAAATTTGTCGGAGCAGCCTCCGACCGGTTCGTCCCCTGTGTACATTACAAACAATACAAGTGTGTAAATATTTAAAAGAAAATAATAGTCAAAGCATTTGTAATACGTCAAAAGCCAATTAAAGTTATTACTACTTCTTACATGACAATTAATGAGAAATTTCGAGAATATGTTTGTATGATTTTCAGTGTGAAACTATAGATAGATTATTTGTATTTATTTAATTAAGCTACGCTGAACTAGTTTAAGAGGTATGATGAAAAAATTCTACCAAATGCCTCTCTACTTAAGTAAAAAATTATGTGAAAATATTTCTTCTCAACAATTTTACCGAAAGCATTGGGTAAACATAAATTTTTAAATAAACATGTACCGGATAATTGTTTTCTACATAAATTAATATTCGCTTCAAAATGATATATCACAAAAAATATAAACCACCTGTGTGATATGCTAAGAATCATTATTGAATATCCGAAGAAAGCAGCCTCGACATCTCCATTGACCAGACTTGATGCACCATGCATATGCCGAAAACGAAATAATAACTGTAAGGACAATACTAGTAAAGCCTCCCCGTCACAGGTACGGCGAGGAGTCATGGGGTGTTGGAGTTGGGTGGTGGAGGATAGGGCAGTGGGGAGACTGCGAGGCTCCATGCGATCGGAGCGAAGCCTCCGCGACATTCGCGCGCCCGACATCGTCGCGATCGCTCGTGCCCCGCCCGCGCTCGGTACGCTACATTACGTAACGCTATTTACTCCGACATCTGTTGAGCGCGACGGCTCTTCTAGAGGCACGCTTACTCCACTGCTGACCATACGCGCGCACACCATGTCTGCCTTCGCGACCACCGACAGTGTCCGGGTCTTCCTTCTGATTACCACCAAGCACCCGAATGATTAATACCTTAATATTAAACACCGCGATCACGAAACTGCCAATTAATTCCTGCCAAATATTTTTAAAGTTAAGATGTTTTCGTAGACGTATTTATACGCTTCCCGCTTGTGAGTGGACAATGTGATTTTTATGAGAACTGAAAGACTGATGTTATAAATAAATCGCCGCGAAAAGCGGCAGAACTGAACTGCCATTGCTGATATCAATCACTGCCATTTATCGCTTTAGTCCGACCAGCTTCCACTGCCAGCTGAGCCTTCCACTAGCGCGTTAAGTTAGTTCTTATAAACTAGTCCAGTCTTGGACGTGTTTTATTCTTAGATCGCTGCCATAAAACCGTCAGGCTGCCGCCCTCGGAGTTAAATCTCGGTTTCGGGACGTGCTTCGTCAAAATTCGCGACAACATCAGCTCGTGGGTCCTGTGGTGGCGTCAACGACATCTTCGGATGGGCGCACCGCAGACCCCAAAACCAATTGAAGAAGATGATTACGTGCCTAGAGTGGCCATCATAGAACAACTGAGAGAGGCGAGACAAGAACGAAAGATGGAGCGTCGTCGAACAGGAGGTGCGCCGCGTCGCCGTGGTCTCGACACCGAGCTGGAGGGTGAACGCCGCCGGCCGCGCCGCAAGCCACGCAAGAAGTAAGTATAGGAATAAGTCGCGGATCTTACGGAATGGAAACGTCAAAATATCGCGGTATCGTAACTTTTTACGGTACATTTAAAAAATAAATGGCTAGCGTGTGTGTTTCTATTGACCGGTAACACGATGACTGCTCATTTCGTTTATTAAAAGTTTGTAACGGTTTAAAACTTTTAATGAAGATATACGATACTTTTGCAACATACACAAGCCCGACGGTGTCTACTGCCAAGAAGTTCGAAGTTGCAGATTTCAAATGCTTAGCACATTCGGACGAAAATTTATGATGTTACAAAAAAAAATTGCCTAAATTATTGAAATAGGCGAAGAAAACAATTCACGAGAATCTCCTTTTCCGGAAAGAAGAGAAAATTATCTTTTATTATGAATAAGGACTTTAAACTACTAAATTTAAGTCACCACTGCGTGTGAATGTAAGGTAATTTAGCGAGCAATTTAGTTCTGCGGCTGTTTTGACATTGAACATTTTCGACCTAAAAAGCAACCGTAAAGGTTCACCTTGACTAAAAGTTGGTTTGCGAGAATACAGCACCGACCGTCCGGCTATCGATTCAGACTACCCACATATTGTTACCACACATTATATTATTTCATATTTAAAATCTGACTAAAAAAACAATGTAAGAAAAACTGCTTTTTTTTCAAACAGGCTCTAAAGTTAATAATTTATAGCTATTCTATGAATTAAATTCAAAAAAAGTGAAACAAGAAATTAGTTATTTTTAATGAAATTATTTAAAATTTCGACTTATGATTTGTGTGTTGGAATACCACTTTAACTTAGCCTAATATTAAAGGCATTAATAAATTGTATTACAAGTTACATAGTTATTTTAATTTGATTTATCTATACGGCTTATGGAAGTAGAACAAGTTGTTTGTTGACAATGGCACAGTAACAGTGTCGAACAAAATGCTTGTCTTGAAACTTAACTTATTTAATATAGAGATAAACAATTTTTACACTTGAAATAGTATTGGAATTTTGGAAATAATTTGAGCAATACTTAAACCTGTATGAGCTAAACATAAGAGATAATTCGTCACGCCGTGCTATTGCTCACCCTAATCTTTACCACACAATGAACTGACCTACCTTACGTTTCAAAGGTTATGGTACTTATATCTTGGGCAAATTCGTATCATTTGATGGCATTTATATCTTATTGCGCATTTTTATAAATCAAATTACTACGAGATAAATGGAAGATCAGAGTTATTGCTCGTAAGAAAAATTAAATATTAAACTAACAATGGATACCTCCGACGGAACGAAGGCATTGTAAGAGGAATAAAACCATCGTTCTGAAAGTAGTTGTCGCACGTATTATAAGAAGAAATAAAATATTCGATGGGAGAAAATTAAGTAAAAACTTCTTAAAGAAGACAAAGAAAATAAGAATGATCAGTTTGTAAGTAAAACTGTATAAAAGAAAATACTCTTATTTGTAGTAAAAGGAAAATGATAACGTGAGCACAACATTTTTAAACCTCGTATAAATTGCTGGGATCATTTTTGTATAACCCCACAATCGTTTGGGTTTTACATGAAGAACATTGTAAAAAAAATTACAATTCTGTCAATTAAATGATATTAAATAAAAGAATAACACTAAGCGACAGTTGTTTTATTTTTTAAATTTAAAAGGAGGGGACTAAGCTTAAACCAAAAAAAAATACGGGGTTTAGTCGATTGATATGATCATTTGCACCTTTAAAACTTAGTTCCTTCCTGATTGCCTAAATTTCTTAGCGTTGCGGGAATGGAGCGACGACACCAGTGCTGTTGCTAAAAAGCAGGTAAGATTTACAGCATTTACGGCCAATTACTGAAACGAATTTTAAATATTTTACTCGCCGCCGCTTCTAATCTGATAGACATCGAAGTTTGTAAATAATTTAATCGTGGTATTATAATTTACGACGGTGTTACAATTTTAATTGAAGTTTCAGTATTTGGCCGTTAGTTTTCGAGGCAGCTGAAATGGTGGCAACGCTTCGTCTTCAATTTTTTCCTTAGGTGCAGTATCTGGATGTCGCGGTTCAACTGATGTTAAGTGTTAACAAAGAGGCGAAGGCATCTGATATGATGGCCATGTTGCAGCGTGACAAAAGAAATACCAACCATTTGTTGAGCGCCGCTTTTTTGTAGCAATATATCGCGTAGGCTTACATTGTAGGCCAGCCGTCGGCGGACAAGATAGTTTAAAAATAATTGAATGCAGGAGTAGGTTAATTTCTCACAGTAGAAGAATGGTTAAGTCGTTATTACGCTTTAATTTCTAAAGACATTCTATTCTGCAATAACTTAACTTTTTCTAATCTTAACGTACTTACTTTAACAGCACAAGTTAAAAAACTTTTCTACAAATGAAAATTGATTTACCAACAGGTAAAAAGTGTTTCGTTTAATTCCACGAGGTATTTTAAGCCTTCGAAATGATTTTTTTACGCTACGTAAGTTCGGCCTTTGCGGGAATGCAGCCAAAACAATTACCTCCCCTTCTTTTATTTACAAGGAATTGTAGTCTGTATATCAAATAAAGGAAATCTGATTTGTTTTCCAAGAAATTCTTTTGGTAACGCATTCGATCTTAGTAATTTCAGAATTAAATACTTAAATTATGCATGAAGTTATAGAAGGTGTAATTTTCTTACACCATGCAAAGTATACGCAAAATTAGAGAATTAGCAACAAAATTTTTACTTTCCAATGAGAGTAGCCCCAGTGGTTAAGAAAATAAGTATGAAAAGGTTAGAGTGGTATGGACATGTTATGAGAAGGGATGAATCGCATGTAGACGGACGTTAGTTATGAATGTGGAGGGGTACATCGGTAGAGGTAGACCTAGAAAGAGATGGATGGATTGCGCGAAAGGTGACATGATCAAGAAGGGAGTGATGACTGAGATGACGGATGATAAAATACTTTGGAGGACGAAAACCCGGTGCGCCGGCCCTACGGGAGTAGGATAAGGCAGGGGAGATGATGCTGATGACGTATTCATCTCTTTGTTATTAAATCTGGTGTTTATACTTTAGTTGGAAACTGCTGTATATCTTTTACTGAGAATATAGTCTCTACTCTCTTCGTTCCTTATGACAAGAATATTTTATAAGAATCTGTGGGCCACGTTTATCTAATTATACATAGCTCGGAAACTCGCTATTCTCAGATATTCAAGTACCCGATAGGCGCATTGTCATGTTGTCTTAGAGGGGTCTAGCAATATTTTACTTATTAAGTTAAATTGTTGAGGTTTCGAAATAGTTCATATAAAGCGTATGTGTACTATTTATATACATAAATAACTATCAAAACTTAACCCAAGCGTTGCAATGCAAAAACTCTTGATGACGTCAAAAGTTTAAATAAACCTAATAATAGTATTAACAAATTATGATATTGACAAGGAAAAATGAAAATTTTTAAATTCACAAACCTTTTTTTGGTTGTTTAGGAAATCATAAAAAAAGTTTCATCACAATATAAGCATAAAAGACAAATAAGCAATGTTTTCATTTATTTTGCGATAGTTATGAATTAACTCTACTAATGAGAAACATAATTTTATCATATATTTAATTTTTTGTAACATACGAGTAATTTATACTATCGCTGGGCGATACACAATTTCTGTAATCATATATCAGTTGTATCACGAATATTTCCGAGACCGTTGCAGGAACGTATTCGTAACCTCATTGACAAAATGTGTATGAGATTTATTAGTGACTACCGGACAGAGTGCTGGACAATACTAATACAAATTTTGACGATAAATAACAGAAACGTTGCCACGAAAATTCGAGATAACCTACTGATAACTTAAACAATGAACTGACAGTGAATTTCGTAATATCTACGTAAAACTTACATTTATTAGTCTTTCTTACATCGTTTTCTAAATTATGTATCACTTTTTATCTAAAATTGAAGATTTCTCAATGATTTGATTTAATTTTTCAAAAGTTTTTCAATTCCTATAATTATATTTATACTAGCTTTCGCTCGCAATTCCATCTATGTGAGATTAATAGAAAAGTAAGTAGCTCATGTGCACTTCCAGAATATAGTACATCTATGCTAAATTTTATCGAGATCCGATAAGCTATCCGAGAAACTACAATCTTTAACAAACATTATTCCATCCACCTAAACTCTCGCATTTATAACATAAGAAACAGATTACTAAGAAGTAAAATGAGTGAATCATTTTTATGGTCTCCTTATTCTAAACTCGCCAGTATATTACTTAGTCTCTTTTAGTCACGCCTTAGCCAACATTAACGCTGCAAGTTAACCTATTATCTTCAATTTATGAGACATTTAATAATTCATCAATAGAAATTTCTTATGCTTTAATTTCCCGACATATTCTTTGTAACTTATTTTGTCTGTTTACCAATAATTTGCATGTCTTTTCAAATTGTTCACTTAAATAATAAATTCATCAAAAGTAAGTTTTGTGAAGATAAACGATAACAAAAAGATACCGCGGGTCAACAAAATGTTTCGAGATCGAACATTAAATTCGGTTGTAAGGGTCGAACCTCTGTATATTAAATAACATAACTTCTTGGAAATATTTTACAAGCTAACTTAATAAGAGGGCATTTGTGAGACACGTTTAAAAAGAAATGTTCTCAATAAATAAGACAAGGCAAAAGTGATGTACAATATTTAGTTTTATTTACAACTACTTTCACCCGCGACTCTGTTCGCATGGAATTAAAAAAAAAACAAAAGTGAGTAGCTTATGTGTTCTTCCAGACTATCCTTTAAAGCTATACCAAATTTCATCGAAATCCGTTCAGCCGTTTAGGCTACAAACTCTAACAAACATCCATCTAAACTTTAGCGTTTATAATATTAGTATGAAGTATGATATGTTGAACTATAAGAGGCTTAAAACTGCGTACAAAAAGGTTCAAGTACAAATGGGCGGCCCAATTAGATGGAGATTCGAAAAAAAGCTCAATTGCTAAATTCGAATCGGCTTAGTAATTTTTTTCTTAAAATATTGGCGACATACATATACTTAAAAAAATACGTCACGGCTAATATGTCGTTAAAGTAAAATTACATCATTTTAATAAAGCAATTTACCCTAAATGCCACAGAAGTTTTCACTACGTTGAAAAAAAAAACATTGAAACACAGTTACGTAGTGCACTGATGAACCTTGGCGCGTACTAAGAGAAAGTGCTTCACAAATTTGGTGCTGGCAGTTTGCCAAACATGTTCTAGTATTTGGATAATTTATTGGGATGCCATGTTTTAGAAAGTACACACTTTCAACTTCAGTTGAACATATTAATGCCCGTAATTTTTTTTTAGACTTTACGTTAGGGGTGTTAGGAAACATATAATAGTACTTGATGAAGTTCATTCCAAATATGATGGATCAAGTTATCGTCAGGTATTTCAAAAAGAAACATGTTACAGAAAGTCGATAGGCGTTTCAAAAGTTGGATTGATAATTTAGTTAATCCAGGAAACAGAAAAATTGAGAGGAGGACGCTTCGTAACATACGTAGCATGTGTAGAGTGTGTTCTACTGCGGCGTGACCTGTGTACTGTAGTGGGGGATGACGTCTCACTCCCAAAGTTTCTTGGACGATAGTTACTAGCGATAGGTCTTGGCGCACTGGTGTTAGACACCGTCGCGAAAGGAGGCTGCGGTCAAGGACAGGAATAGTGACCCGATTCGCAGCCAAAGATCTGCACACAAATGAAGAGTCTACTCGGTTCTCTTGAGCAACCGAGGAGCTAGGCTTGAACATGTATTGCCATCAAAACCGTTGATGTGGAGGGTAAATCTTTTGCGTTGGCGGTTATGGTAGTATAGGCCGGGACTATTTAGGGTTTTAGTCGGTGCAAGTCCGACGTAGCCACCCTTTTCCGCGCAAGGGTGGTTTGCAACAGGCATTTCCCTATGCAAAAAAAAATAAACAGGTAAAAACAAGGCAACAAGTATTTGTAGAGATGAAGGGATTACTGTAATTTAATTCTAACTAAACACAAAACCAATCTTGCTTCTATAATATCGCTCATGTTCCGATCTCATTTTATACCAATTTACCATACGAACTGAACTTAGATTGCCCCTTAACCCGCTTCCCTTTCTAGTTACTACTAGATATAATAGGTTCTATAACTTTGTTTATACTTATGTTAGTTAAGCATTAGTAGCCACCCACATCTAGTATTTTTACTGCTAAGTTACTTTGAAATAGTAGTAGGATATCTACTAGATTTTAACTAGTCGATGCCGACATCGACTGTGCTTTTATTTATAAAATTTATAAAATATAAATATGTAATAATTTAAATCATTTAAATAAAAGAAAACATAATTAAATCATTTAATAATGGTTTTATAAAATTTCTTTTCCAACTTTTATACCAACTATAAATTATTGTTTCTTATTAACTGTTTTAGTCTAACCCTCAACGTTACTTTTTTAAAAACATACTTTCTAATAATTTCTCAAATGTTTCTGTACTTATGCGATGTAATTGACGTTTATGACACCTATAACAACATGTATTTTATAGTTTGTCTAAGTAAAATAGATTAGTTTGATAAATGACGTATATGAAGTATCGAATTCAATGTGTATGAAGGCAAATGCCATACTTAATAGACAGGTATCGTATTGACGAAACAAACATGCATAGCGAACAATTTGGAACAATTTTTTTACCAGATTAAACCATTGAAGTAACTAGTCATTTAGGGTAGAAACAACACTTTAGTGAGTTTAAGAGATTAACTAAACTCATTAAGATGTCGTTCCGCTCTAATTGACAACACATCGGAACCAGTTATTGCACGTAATGGATACCCACTGTGACATATTTTAAATTTACCAATGTATTTTTTGATATAAGTTTGACTTAAAATTCGACAAGATTTTGTTTTAAATAATGAAACAAATCTAGCTTTTACTAATGCATGCGAATATGTTAAAATTCATTCATGTTCATTAATTCATTTTTTTTTTCGTTTTAATTTAGATAATCAATTAAAAATAATTTAAAACAAAATAAATTCATTTTTAAATTCGTTCTTATACTTTTTTATCAATTTTCTGTTGTTTTAGATCTTTTTTAATGCTCAAAATTTTGGTTTTGGTTAAATTTCATTATCCACAGCACAAAATTGGCCGGTTAGGTTTGGACGGAACGGTTGGAAATTGTTGCATAATATCAATTTCATACTGCTCTATTCCAATCTAGCTGGCTACAGTCATCTGGAGTCACCTGAAAACATTCACACATCTGAAGCACAGTTCAGCGTCACCTTCATGTCATAATTCTGATATATCAAAATTCACATTTGTCATTTTGGCTTGAGAGGCACAACTCATCATCAGATGGATTTATAGAGGGCTATTGTTTCTAGTCAAATAGAAGCATCTTCTCTTCAGACAAGATGCTTCAGTTATTAATAATAAAATACATTTTGTATTTTTTTATACAACTTTAGAAAAAAATATTTTTATTAGTTTCCCGTAATTTGCTCAAACAATTGACATTTTCGATTAGTTTTAAAATCTAATCAGGAAAATTACTTTTATTCTCCATGTGCCATAATAACTTGCTTTTTGACGACTTCCCAAAAGAAGGAGGTACTCAATTCGTCTGTATGTTTTTCTTTTATGCTAAATATTATAAAGATAATAAAGTTAACCCTCCGTAAGGGATAAGGGCAAGTGGATGATGATTATAAAGATATTAAAGTTGTATTTTTGTATGTTCCGAATAAATTAAAAAAAAACTTTCCCGATTTCGAGAATTATTACTGCCATTAGATAGATACGTAATCATTTTATAACGTATACTATGTTTTTAGTTCTTTTCGTTAATTTTTAATGGTTAAATTTCATTCTCCACAGTATAAAATTGGCCAGTTAGGTTTGGACGTAACGGTACGAAATTGTTGAATAATATCAATTTCATACTGCTCTATTCCAATCTAGCTGGCTACAATCATCTGGAGTCACCTGAAAACATTCACACATCTGCAGCATAGTTCAGCGTCATCTTCAACTCATTATTAATACTTGTCATTTAGGGTCGAAGGTAACAATATCGTTCCAGATAGATTTACAATCTGGAGAGCAATTGTTCCTACGCCTTATTGACAAACACCATCAACCATATCCAAAACGAGAAGTTTCTGTAAAATATAATTATTAGTTCTGTAACCTTAACAAAAAATTACTATTGTCTTTAACTTTTCATTCGTTTTGTAAATTTTTAATGTTTAATAACTAAATTTCATTCTTCACAGTATCACATTGGCCGGTTAGGTTTGGACGGAACGGTAGGAAATTGTTGTAGCATATCAATTTCATACTGCTCTATTCCAATCTAGCTGGCTACAGTCATCTGGAGCCATCTGAAAACATTCCCACATCTGAAGCATATTTCATCGTTTACATCTTCACGTCATTATTCATTCATGTCATTTAGGGTCGAAGGTAACAATATCGTTCCAGATAGATTTACAATCTGGAGAGTAATTGTTCCTACGACTTATTGACAAACACCATCAACCATATCCAAAACGAGAAGTTTCTGTAAAATAAAATTATTAGTTTTAGAACCTTATCAAAAAAGTTACTATTGTCTTTAACTTTTCATTCGCTTCGTAAATTTTTAATGTTTAATAACTAAATTTCATTCTTCACAGTATCACATTGGCCGGTTAGGTTTGGACGGAACGGTTGGAAATTGTTGTATAATATCAATTTCATACTGCTCTATTCCAATCTAGCTGGCTACAGTCATCTGGAGCCATCTGAAAACGTTTACATCTTCACCTCATTATTCATACATGTCATTTAGGGTCGAAGGTAACAATATCAATCCAGATAGATTTACAATCTGGAGAGCAATTGTTCCTACGACTTATAGACAAATACCATCAACCTTATCCAAGACGAGAAGTTTCTTTAACTAATATTAAATTATTTATTTTATTAAAAAAGTTGCTTTTGTATTCAACTTTTCATTCATTTTGTAACTTATTAATGCTTAATAATTCATTTTCATTCTCCACAGTAACAAATTGGCCGGTTAGGTTTAGACGGAACGGTACGAAATTGTATAATATCAATTTCATACTGCTCTATTCCAATCTAGCTGGCCACAGTCATCTGGAGCCATCTGAAAACGTTTACATCTTCACCTCATTATTCATACATGTCATTTAGGGTCGAAGGTAACAATATCATTCCAGATAGATTTACAATCTGGAGAGTAATTGTTCCTACGACTTATTGACAAATACCATCAACCATAATCAAGACGTGAAGTTTCTATAACATAAAATTATTAGTTTTATAATCTTATCAGGGAAGTTACTTTTGTCTTTGACATTTTTAATGATTAAATCCACAGTATCAAACTGGCCGGTTAGGTTCGGAGCGAGCTTTATAAAGTTGTTAAAAAACAATTTTATATTGCTCACTCCCATTCTAGCTGGCTACAATCATCCGGAACCATCTGAAAACATTTCACATATCAGAAGGATAGGCGTTTGATACGAGTCTCGAATCGAAACGTTTGGGGTTGTAGGGTGAAATTGATGAGCAAAACCAGATGGATTTACAATTTGGCGAGCGATTGCACTAACGACTTTTTGACAAAATTCATCAATTACAATGAAGAAAACACGCCATTATATTCTAAAAGAAGATGATACTTTGTTTGATGAAATTCTTTGTCATGATATTTAAAAAGATACGTTTGCCCTCCTAGTATCCTTCTATGTTCTAAAACCGCTGTGATTAGTTTTAAAATCTAGTCAGAAAACAACAGTTATCTTCAACATTATACTAAAGACTTTTAAGTAGAAAGATTTGTATTTTACCTCTAATTTTAAATATAAATTCCGCAATATTTCTCCATGTTTTTCTATATTTTATTTGTTCATTTATGCTTGACTGATTTTTTACCATTTCCGGAAATGGAATAATTGCTGCGCTGATGTATTACACTTTTCAATTAATTGCGAAATATTTGTAAACCACTGCCAGCGTTATCTGCATACGCGAAAGAGTCAAATGCTTTTCATTTATTTTAAAACACGCTTTGTAACACGGAACACACAATTGACAAATTTTACTTCAATCCACTAAGCTTTTACATCAAATTTACTTGTATTAAAACCATCATGGCGTTTTTAATATTCAACGCTTTTTTTTGCTAAAACACAATTCTTTTAAATATTATGACAAAATAAAAAATATCGTGAGAATGATGTAAAAATCATAATTAACTTAGAGTAAGTAAACATCTCCAAAGCACAACTAAATTTGCTTTTTATTTTACATAGTAAATAATGTTCTTTTTTATAACACGTTTATTCGTGTATTGTAGAAAACTTTTTACAGCGAAGTCATTTTCATGATAAGAAATATTGTGTTTCTTTCCTGTTACTATTTCTTTTTTGTTATTTTTATATAACTATGTCTAAAAACGATCACTTGTTATTCTCGTAAATCATAATGTATCTTTGTCATTATCACTAAATCGTCAAACATTTTAAAAGTGCCATTTTTATTTTTAAACATGTTGATTTAACAAAATAGCTCATTTTATAACTGTTTTATACACGTTTAACAAGTTACTTGCCGCCAATTCCCTCAGTTCTGCCATGATTTACTAAACACTATTCTGAATGTTAGTTAATATTTGGTAACACTCGCTCTTTTATCTAAATAGTTTCAGTTTAAAACCGAACCTCTTGGCGACTAACACGTCTTCATCCCTTTGTAATAATTTGTAGCAGCTGGATTGCTAAAAATACGTTCTTGTCCAATTAGATGGGTTAAAAAAAAATTAGATATAATGTGCCACAGCTACGGTTTTTTATTTCTACTTTTTTTAGTTAATAATTTTGCTCTGTATTTATCCAAGACTAACTATTGCCCCCGATCTCGGTCGCGCGGAATTAAAAAAAAAACTAAGTAGCGTTACTAACGTACTATGCGTTGTTCCAGACAGTAATCTATCTCTGTGCTAATTTTCATATTAGTAAGACAAATGAACCGCGACTCTGTACGCGCGAAATTAAAAAAAAATTTAGTTGCCTATGTGTTCTTCAATGTTCTATATTCCAAATTTCATCGAGATCTGTTGAGCCGTTTTAAAGATACCTTCTAACAAACATGTATCCTTCTAAACTTTCTAATATTAGCTTTTTAATTTCTTAAAATTACGTCATTAAAATCAGAATGTCAGAACTCTATACTAAGAGGGGTGAGCACGTCGTCATCAATTACAATTTCATGCGTCTAATTGTCTTGATTATAAAATGAGTTATTTTTCATTTATATTGTTATTAATTTCGGAAGTTTAGTATTAAACCCTGTTTGAACTTTTTTCCAACTTACAGGATTTTTCCATTAATACTGAGCTAAGCAAAACATTATGTGACATTGATATTTCTTTTTTAACTGTACATTTACTTCACATCTGTTTTATAATTTGTCATAGCTTCTTGCAGATAATTTTTGTGTTTTATTTATTGCACATATGTACTTTTGCGACATGTGAATGCGTTACTTAAAATATTTACTGCTACATTCTTAGTCTTAAGAGGTGGCTTTAGTAACTATTAAATATATCTGAATATTACGATGAGTATTATTTTAAGCTACGGTTCGGAGCAGAACATGTCGCAATTGTATTAAACCAAAAATCCATATGAAAATTACAATGTTTCATTTAAAAGTGTGTGTATTTTATTGAAAGAAATAAACAAATGAAACCAACAAAATAAAGTTTCATTTCGATTAGTTCTTTTTCTATGTGTCGTTAATTTGCATTGCATTACCTTGTGTTGTATCAATAAAATTGTGGATACTCAATGAATCACAATTTCATTGGTACCTTTGTCCATCGTCTCTCGTCGTAAATATAAAAATGTATTATGACGTCAGACTTTATGAAATCATTTTCATGTTCGTGTCATATTTGATTTTTATTTGTATCAACTGTGCTTTGTTCATCGTTTAGAAACATTTGAGAAATTAGTATTACGAAAATCTCATATAAAAGATTTTAGCACTTCATTTTATTTAACCAATACTGTAATTCTTTTTTATCTCTTGAGACTTGATTATTTCGGTTTTAAGAAAACATTTTAACTAAAAGCTGAAAAAACATAGCTAGACAGTAAGCTGGCCTATCACTTACCCCTTTTTTTTTACTAAAACTTAAGGATGAATATATTTCCGTTGATCTAAAAAATCTTTTAATAACTGGTAATGTCTTTCTATGAAAGACGCATTTTTGTTTCATAGTACATAGTTCAAACTAATATGTACTGCGTAACTTCAACCCTTTTTTGTTCTCCTAAAAAAATCTTAAAACTGTACCATTCTATTCGAAAACTTAACTTTGGTCAAACATATAGGTACCGAGGATTACTAAAATATTTGTATGCATAGCGAAACCTATCTATAATAATATAGCATTAGTCTTCTCACTTTATTTTTTGCCAAAGAACTCTTTGAATTATCATGATTATATGAAAATCTTGGTGCTGGCGATTTATTCTATTCAATTTATATATATTATATATTCACATTAAATATTTAATATCAAACTGAATTTATGAGTGAGTTGAAAGTTGTATCTTATTGCAACTTATTCAGCACTTGTTGAAAAGCATATTTGTCCGTTAAAATAATACACGAAAACCTTAACAGCGCACACAATTTAAGCGTCGTAGGTAGATATCCTGCGAATATTTCGCGTAGCTCGTAGTCAGCCAGTGCTACGGTATGCGAATTGAATCGAAATTCACCATCAGTTATTGCTGTTGCAACATTTAGACCCGAATTCGTAGCAACTGGCTACAGAATTCTATTTTACGTGAGCTTATATAGGTATTTTGGAGTTAAATTCAATCATATGTTGTTTTTTTATGACATAAGACGTTAAAGTTTTATACCTATCGAATACCGTCATTATGTAAACAATATCGAAATACACGTGTTATAATTACGATTTCGAATCGAATTTGCCCGACTACCATATCCTGCAGTCATAACTTCGTCACGCTGTAATAGTTTCCATGCCGTAGTCCGCTACACCGCTCACGTAAATGTATTATAGCTGTTCCGCCTAGCTCCGCTAGTGAAACAAATTCGATCAAGGTGCTCGGCATAATAATCAAGTTATCGCTTAAAATATTAAGTCAGAAACGCTTCCAACTTCGCGTGAAATTATAAACTACATTTATATTTTATTGCACTAAAGCAGAGAGATAATGTTAAAGCTCTAAAAAATACCTTAAATAAAAGCAATTAAATATTTTTATTATTATAGTCTACATAATCACATTAACATCTAATTAAACTTTTAACATGCAAATTAAATTAAAACAAATGATTTCTTTTTTTAAGGCACTTATGTTGTTAGAAAATTGTACGATTTGTTTCATCAAAAGTTATAAAAGAAAAAATTTACACACGAAGAAAAAATTTAAAATATAAAATAAAAGCAATAAGTAAATTAATGAAACATGTTTTTTAAATTCAACAGAATTCGACTACTTAAATCTGTTTCTGAATATCCGGTTTGCTTTTCTGAGCACATACATGTTGTATTTCCTAGAACATCTGCAGAGACCTCGGGATTACGTCCTTGCGTGATAAGAGAACGCAAAGATTTACCTTCTTCTAACCGGTGTTAAGTTATCTTTGTTCAATATTAAGAATTTGTTTTTCGTTGACCTACAAAACATCTGACTAACTATGCATTCATTGGATCATAATGCTTTAATCAAACAAAACAGATTTGTTTTTGTCTCGTCTAAGAATCGGTAATATAACGAATACATTTTAAGTATTATGTAACAATATACATTTTACGCATTACGATACTGTACAATTATAGTCCTTGAGGCTACGTGATAAGAAACTAGGTTCCGTTTAGAATTCTGTGATTCGTATCGTGGAGCGTTCGTGCGGTTCGTGTTAACTTCACAAGGTCAACCGTAGCATGCGAAAGGGTAGGTATGTTGTCGTCACTTCAACCACTTTTAGATTCAGTCAATAATAGAAATATCCAATTTATATCATTACTAGCTGTTGCTCGCGACTTCGTCCGCATGGTATTAGAAAACATACGAACTATAAATAACAAAAAGCTACATATCCCTCGTGAACCGGACATTTCTCGGGGATGAACCTTATTCCATGTGTACTACAAACTTTGCTTTATATCTGTGCCAAATTTCAATGAGATATGTTGAACCGTTGCAGAATGATCGAGTAAATATTAAAAAACTAAATTAATGAACCCCACGGGAACCGTAACTATTCCCGGGATAAAAAGTACCCTATGTGTTCTTCCAGACTATACTCTAAACCTGTGGCAAATTTCATGGAGATCCGTTTAGCCGTTTAGGCTACAAACGCTAACAAACATCCATCCATCCATGCATCCATCAATCTAAACTTTCGCATTTATAATATTAGTAAGAAGTAAGATTTGTTAGATACTACATTTAATCACAAGCTCGGGAGCTCGCGAGCTTAGGATGTCGGTAAAAAATATGTTTTTTTGTACTACCCATACATCTTTATCAGATACAAATAGCCTGAGTTTCCACTGTCGATACCAACTAGTAATTAATTTACCAACATAAGTTTTGTTCCTTACTCTTTTATCTATAACCTCAATAATATTATATTTCATAAACACTTTAATTTTCCGTTTCATAATTTCACATTTTTATAAAACTGCTTGCAACTTAAGTCACGATTATTAAAGTCGAATAAATTATAGCGCGCCGACGTAACATTCTTGGTTACATAAAAGCAGAAATTTGTCAAATGACAAAAAAACGTAATCGTCAGGAATGTCAATAAATATTATTTATGCTGAAAGGTGCTTTAAAATCACAAATAAAACTTGTGGTAAAAAAGTCCTTGACCTTTTGAATTTTGAATATTCTTCCTTATGAAAATTTAAAGTGTAGGTTGCCAGAACTATTAACAGTGGTAGAGCCCACAATAAGATCTTTTGTACAAATGGGCCGGTTTGACTGGTGAAATACCACGACCACATAGAACACAGACATGAAGTGGAATTCCGCATTTCGCCTGATGAGTGTGTATGCCGGAGCCTTATATTAGTCGAATTTTCCTTCCTAACCTCTTCCCTCCTCCGTCGTTTAAAAGTAGGCAAAGCATCATCAATTCCAGATGTCTATGGGCAGCGGTCGCTGGTTATTTCGGCGAATTCAAGCCGCTTGCTTCTTTAACACCTTATAATATATGTACATACTCGTATATTGAAAAAAAGCAAAGTAAGTAAGCAAAACTTCATCATAACTACGGTTAGCATTTAAATTATATTTCTTACCCTCCGACGGTTACTTAATTAGTCCTTTAAATTAGTTTTAATACTAAATTCACACTAAAGCGCTCCCTTACTGATACATTCATTACCAGGACGAAAGACAAAGTCAGAATATCCCGACGATCTCGCCGGAAAGCATCTAGGGATTGTTGTGGTTCCTCGAGTTGGGACAGCTGGTCTTAGTCCTTGTTTCGCTTTCGCAAATTATGCGCTAGCAGTGGGTTTAAGGTAAATCAGGTCCAAACTTAACTCCTAACGACAGTGTAATTATGTGAATACATAATAACAGTTACCTGACCATGTAATGACAAAGTCATGACTATCATATAGTTTCAGTAAAAAAAAAGTCTTCAGAAACTCATACTTTATGTTATTAAAACTTTAGACAAATTTATTGTTTCCCGTGCAAGGTAAAAGGTAAATAAGGCAATATACACAATTAGTTTTATTTAAAACTAGCTACTGCCCGCGACTTCGTCAACGCAATATTAAAGTAAAAAGTTAGCCTATTCAGTGAAAGTCCGGTCGTAATCGGCCCAGCCGTTTCGGAGATTGCCCAGAAAAAACGCGGCTTGCAGACATACAGACAGACATAAAAGTTTTAAATGCGATTTTCGGTATCAGCAACGCAAATACCTTGTCGTCACGAAATCTGGAATTTGTCTTTTAATATTTCAAACACTCCAATTTTATTGTATGTATATGATGTTCTAAAATATATTACAATTTGCGTATGTTAAAACATCTGTTGACTTTTACGTATAACTCGGGCGCAACAAACTCATAGTATTTTGTTGATTAAGTACCAAATTTAACGAAATATTCATTAAAATATTTCTTAGTTAAAAAACGTATATGAGTATACGTATACGTATCTGAGTTGAGTCTCATTGTAAAATAATTATCTGAGTGTAAGGGGACAAAGATCCTCGCATCTGTAACTTTCTTAATAACATGTAATTTAATTTTATTCGTAGTGTCTGTCAATTGAGGCTAAGAGCAACAACAAACAAGCAAAACAATTATGTTAGATTATTAGTTTGCTGTGACTTCGAGTTAGAGTTTCATGTTTCTGTTGCGATTTAGACTAATATCCTTACGCTCTGTCAATTCAACTACAAATTAACTATAGTACTTAAATTATCAGTTGTTTTCAATCGCAAATAATTAGGCTTTTTAATTTCTTTATATTAAAAAGTAATTGGCTTCGAAACAATTACCAATCACACCACTGTTGTGCGATAGTTTAGTCTACAGTGTGCGCCCGCTCTTGAAGTTCGTGTTTATATAAACAGGGTCTAGCTATATTTTAGTAGTAATAGGAATTTACTTTAATATTAACGGATTGTTAATTACTTACATCTTAAAAGTCTACTAAAACACTCAACCTTAGTTGTTTACTCAGATTCCTCCAGACATATACGTGTAGTGACTGAATTAACGACTAGTTGAATGGTATATTTGGAACGCGTTTGGGGGGAGCGCATAACGGTGGGGGCGCTCACCGCACACTGCGCTGGCGGAGCAGTGAGCCTCTCCTGGTAGCCATACGGGAGAGCTACGCTTATACATTGTTTAAATATATTAACTATATAAAAAATAGAAACATAATGAAAGTTTCTAATGTTTTACTTTATAAAATTAATTTTATTTTCAAAAACGTTCTTACCACGGGATACAATTTCAGTGTCATATTACAAGCGAGTGGGGTACACTATTAGCCGGTGACATATACGTGTAGTGACTGAATTAACGACTAGTTGAATGGTATATTTGGAACGCGTTTGGGGGGAGCGCATAACGGTGGGGGCGCTCACCGCACACTGCGCTGGCGGAGCAGTGCGCCTCTCCTGGTAGCCATACGGGAGAGCTACGCTTCTACATTGTTTAAATGTATTATGTACAATAAAATATTCAAACCATAAATTGTACCGTTTAAACTATTTTATGTGATTCCCATACAAGTCGATACAAATAACATTTGGCTTTAGTATGCATATAGTTTTTATTCAATAAATAGTGTTTGAAAATGTCACCTGTAGTCGATATGATTATTTTAAAATAAATAATTTAATCAAAATTATTAAAGATTTAATAATTTCCTCAATCATTTAACATGGCTAAGAATCATATAAATAAAAATAGGTAGAAAACATAGTTTCCTCTGTTTTACTTTGTAAAATTAATTTATTTTCAAAAACATTCCTATCATGCGATAATAAAATGCATTCTAAATTTCCGTGTCAAATTACAAGCGGATGGGATACTCGATTAGTCGCTGACACATACTTGTAGTGACTGAATCAATCACGAGATATGTGGTGTATTAGAAATGCGTTTGGGGGGAGCGCATAAAGGCGGCGGCGCTCACCGCACACTGCGCTGGCCGGAGCAGTGCGCCTCTCCTAGTAACTACGCGGGAGAGCAACGCTTCTATCTTGTTATAAAGCCTTACACAAAACATTGCTCATGCGATATTAGTTCAAGATTTGAACCCACGTTTTAATTTTTAAATGTAAATTCGTCTAATTTGAAAAGTTTGAATGTAGTAGTTAGTTAATTATTTGTTCCCAAAACTTTCTCAAATTTATCGTAAAAAAAAGTCCGTAAGTCCTTAGTGGACGCCTACGTAGTCGACTGTGCTTTGATTTTTCAGAGTCATTTTACTGTTTAATTACATTGATGCAAGAAGGATATACATATAAATATAATCTGAAGTAAATTAATCTTTGCGAAATTTTAATAGTAAATCTGAACTCTAAATGTTTACATGGTTTTCTTTTATAAAAAATTGTATTGTATGAATGCTTTAAAATATTTTTTAATTGCTTAAGTTATCTACTAAAAATCATAAATCGTTGTCTGTGTAAATATAAATTTATAGTTTTCAACTATAAATTTTTTACTATTTTTATTGCACAAAGTCTAAATTAACTTATAAACATAATCTTGGTTGTTGAATTTTGATTAACTGTTGATAAACGATTTAAAAATCAAATTCCTAAATAGCACTAAACATAATGTAATGTAGATAGAAACCTGATTTTTCTCTTTTATTGTACATTTATAATTTTTTTTAATATTCAATAAATTACGAAACCTTTAATCCCTAGTTGTAGAATTGTTAATGTTTCTATAATTTAATTGCTAGATATGGCTGGGGCCAGGAATTGTATAAAAACATTTTACCGGTTTAATATTTAAGTATGTGTAATATTGGTTTAATAATAAGATAAAATAGTGTATGGTGTGTTAACATTTTATAACAAATTTAAATTGTATCATAACATTTTTCTAACGGTGAAATTTCATTATCGTAACACTCGTTACTTGTATTGCTGTCTGTGCAATTTAATTTAAAGAGAATAACTCAGATTGAGTAGTAGATAGATGTAAGTGCTTTAATAATCGAAAGCTACAGTAACATAAAAACATATTAACTTAAAATTTAATTGATTATTTTAAATCGTGTTTCAACTATTCGGTCATGGCACCTGTTGTACATTAATTCTGGTACATCTTATTTGAAACAGAGATATCAGTATTGATTGTACACATGTTTTATGACATTGGACTTCGAGAACTTTCTACATGAAGAAGCCAAAGCGAAAATCATTTTGCACGATAGTAATGCAGCTGCACCTGGCTTTAAGATATATCCTAAGTAATTGACGTCTATTAGTAATTAGATTTCCAACTATGTACTTTTAGATGTTAATGTCCTAGTGTATATTAATAACTGCGCTTGCGGACAACATGCACACAACAAGAAAAATTGATGACAACAGGAACATATCATCCGGAGTTTTGTATGCTAATTTCTTCAACTAATAATTATAAAGGCGATGCTAAGCTAAAGGCGATAATTAGTCTAGGTATATTTGGCTATCTAAACTAAAATCAAAAGGCTAATTGGCGCACTTAGGCGTGGCAATTAGCCTTTTGTTAAAGTATTTGGGATATCCTCTATAACTCCTGTAGCATAATCAATAATGTTATAAGATAGCTGGACCGAGTTACGACGACGGTAGGAAGCAACGTCCGGTGGTTGTAATTCTGTATATCTTCTTAAATTAAACATCGCACATCGTTACATCTCTTGGTTAACAGAAAAAACGATGCCGATTAATTTCAATTAATATTATCAAGACCGATTAAAAAAGACGGTTTCTGAAAGTTTTGTACAATGATTAAAATTTATCATATGTGTAAATGTGTTGTATCGAACCTGTAGAATCTGTTCTTGCACTGCAAAATTTCTTTTCTTCCTTACTACGTAGGCGTACAATAAGAAAGGATTTTACGAAATTCATCTCCTAAAGGTCCAAAACGAACTACTTAACTGAATTATCTGAAAGTTTACCTCGACACTTTCGAGAACAAATAATTAACAACCTTTTTCAAATTTTACTTCTGAGGGTCTTAAATCTGCAGTCCAATGTTGAATATATAAAGATATTTTTACAACCGATGTTTTGTATATATGGGTTTTATTAGGTCACATAGGTGTGCACTGTTCAACGATAATAAAGAGATAAAACTTGATGTTTAACTATAAAACTCCACGCGGACGAATTCGAGGCAAGAGCTAGTAATGAGTAAAGACATATATTTACTTTAAACTTATTCTGATTACCCTTTCTGTGACCGCCGAAAGCGATGTTGACAAGCTTAAAATCGTTGAATCACTGTTAATGCTGTTGTTTACAATAATTTAGAAAGATTACTAATTTAAAAAGTGTTTCAATATCATAATAAAACCATAGTCCATAATATAAATCGGCGGCGGTCAAAGATTTAAAACACATGTTTAATTTAACGGTGTCCAACTACATTGGATGATTATTTCTTCTACTAATTTCCTTAGAAAATTATAAGCTGGGTACAAGATTTGTCGGTAACACATACATAGTGATATTGAATTAAAGCGTTTGGGGGGAGCGCATAACGGCGGGG